>NC_091066.1:67641774-67943593 GCF_000393655.2 Nicotiana sylvestris
CAGCCGCTGGCCTGAGGCACATCCCCTCCCGCCCGGGTACGCTATCAGGATCATCATCATCAAGTAGTCTCCTTATAGCTGGATGCGGCGCAGGATGACATGTATCGGTGGTGTTGTCAGCTCCAGTAGAAGGCTACATAATAATATGAAACTTAGTATAGAAAACTACATAACAGTTCACAACAATTTATATTGTCTTACCATCATCGTCTCTAGATCCTGAATGTAGTCATCTGTCGCTGTATCACATGAAGCCTTAAAAAGGAAATTAATAAAGTTAAAGAAAATAAATAAGTTACAGTTAACACAAATTCAAATTCAATACTAATAAACTCATACCTGTGCATGTGATGTGGAGCCATAACTCAGTCGGCGCCCACTATAAAAATCTCGGGTCGGTCGATCCTCAACAGTGGTAGACGGGCCTGGGAAGTATCTACCCCAATCCACTCTTGAATATCCGAGCTCGTGATCAATAACTGACCCGATGGGGTCACCTGCGATGGCACTGGAGTGCGATAAATTCCAAGGCTGTAAGACGGCATGTCCATCTCATGCATGCCACCTGCCATATCAGCAGCAACATCATCAGCAGAAGCCTCAACGCCCCCTTTCTGGGGACCACCTCCTCTCCACCCACGACCACGTCGTCCGGCACCACCAGCTCGTCGGGCACCACCAGCTCGTGGGATACCAAGGCCTCGCTGGTACGTTGTTGGGTCCATATAATCAGCCTCGTGTGCTAAACGCTGATCCAATCGAGCTCGCTGCAGTGTCTGCGCAGCCACATCCATGAATCGGCGACTATACTCCTGCATGGCCACAGGATCATGGACATAACTCTGCATCTGCTGCCCCATATGATAGACAATATGCAATCCAATCGCCTGCACAAAGTAAATAATATAAACTACATATTTGGCACTAAATTATAGCTATATAACTAATAATAACAGAAAATATACCAGGGCCTCGTGTCTCCCGGTGTATAGGACGTACCGACCGTGTGCCTGATGAACTGGGTTCCCGATAAAAAGCCGGGAAATAGTGCGGTACCATGCCATATAACGTGGAATAGGAAAGTGTTGCGGAGGTGGGGTCAAGTCCCCTCGCCGGTCCCAGGTACTCAACTGCTCGTTAAGCCATGCCATAAATGTGTCGTCTGCCCTGGACCGATCATCCCTCTCATAATGAAAAGCATGCCATGCAGGCGGAGTCGGTATAGGCTGCGGCAGACCAAACTGACAAAATACCCGCTCGGAGGCATGATGCTCGACACTATCGAGGCATATGAGCGGGACAGAAGCCCTCCAAATATGTCGGCCAAACCTGCAATACGCTGGCAGGGTACCTATCACCTCATCGGTGTACGGCGTCTAGATGAACTATCAAATAAGAACACAAACCGTTAGTGCGCATTACTAAGTTAATCTATAACAGGTAAGTTTAGTTAGATATTCACCTGTGCATCTTCCAGCAGATCCAACACATCCCTGCAGAGGGGGAGATTATGATGGGCATCATACTCTAGTGCAAGAGTCCGACGCATAACCCACCTACAGGTTAGAGGGAGTTGCGGAATTTCTACATTAGTCGGTAGTTGTGGTAGAGGTGGCTGAAACTGCAGAAATCGCTCCCAGACCCAAACCTAACATACAAAGTTGACGTAAAGTATAAGATTAACTATAACTTGGTGTCACACCTCCTCTTTCCGCCCCCGCGAGGGTGCGAAGGGAGTTTTCTCCAATTAAAGGACAGTCGAAACGGGATTTGTTTGTTTATTTCAGAGTCGCCACCTGGGAATTTTAAGGCGTCCCAAGTCACCGGTTTTAATCCCTGAATCGAGGAGAACATGACTCTATTTGTTATTCTGCGAACCAAAAATCTGAGTAAGGAATTCTGTTAATTCGGGAGAAGGTGTTAGGCATTCCCGAATTCCGTGGTTCTAGCACGGTCGTTTAACCATTATTATACTTGGCTTAATTATCTCAATTTGCTAAATACATGATTTTTGTTATCGCTACAATTAAAGATTTTCTTGAAACGAATCACGCGTACGTATATTCGTGTTATATATTTTTTATGAACGTGAAGAATCGTGTCACGCATACGTGTACACAATAAGATTGACAATATTATTATTATTTTTTTTTATTTTTATTATAAAAATAGACCTATGTTCGAAATTGTGCTTAAAATAAAATTAAGAACGTTCGTTGCTCTTGTATGATTAAATAGTGAACTGCACATCTCGGGTTATATGAAATTGATTTGATATTCTCCGAAGAACCCCCTTTTTATTAAATGTTCGCTCGAAGTTGCGCGAACGCATAATCCGAATTGCCTTTAGAAATATAATCAGGTCACGCGAACGTATCCCTAATCACAAAATATTCTTGATGGTAGTATAAATTTTCCACAAATTGTTTATTTCATCCATACATTTTTTATGTGAAAGTCATGAGAAATTACTATTTGAGATGCCTCTAAATTCCTTGAAAAGAATTCACAATTTATTAAGTGTTGACCGCAAATTATATTTTTCGCGTGTGAATTATATTCCTCAAAACCATTCGAATTTAAAGAGTAAAAAAATAAACAATGTGTGATTAATACTACCATTTTTATAGTAAATACAATATTTGCCTACCCAAAAAGCGAATTGCGTATAAAACTTAGGAAAAGAATTGATTTAAGAAAGGAAGTAATATTTTCGAAGAAATTTCATTATTCTATTTGTAGCGAATGCTATTTTTACATTCTTAAAATTGTTACAATTTATAAACCTAATCTCCTTCTACATCACTTGTTCTTAATCCAATAGGCATGATTATTTTGGTTAATTCTGCTTATGATTGAGTTTGGGATATACATAATCAAACCAATTTTTATTCTCAACCTATGCGAACTATTGGCAAACACTAACTTTACACGTTGTAAAAATTTCTTGACGTTATCTTTTACATTATTTTTAAAGAAATGAGTTGATCGCATTCAAATAACTAGGCCATTTGTTATTAAGAAAGAGAACTAATCTACCTGTTGACTTAATAAGATGATACCACATATAACGTAAATATACATCTACACCATTCACCATATTCCAACATTGTGAACATAACGGATTGTATCAATGCACCTTTCAACTATTGATTATAAACATAACCATTATTACACCATATATGAACAAAATACAACTAACATCATTCAATCCACAATTAAATCGGATATTTGACCAAATAAGCTAGTAATATAGTTTTTTGATATTTCCATACTATTCCTTACTTAACTAACAATGTCACAAGACTTAATTAATGGCCAACTTTCTGCCATGTTCCCTATCTCAACAATTCAAACAGTAAATGTCATCACTAGTCCTCAAAACATATAAGATTATCGTGGAATTTACTACTCCAGAAGGTTAATTAGTTAACAGTTTATCATGTCAAGTATAATACTATATTAACCAACTAAAACAAAACTGAAACTTAAACTAATAAAATTTAAATGAGTAGAAGACATCCTTATAATTCCAAACTTCATTTACTTGCCATGTTGAAGCTTTTCATGACATGAGTTTACAGATATGTACCTGATATTGGAAGCAAAAGAAAATGAAGATGAGAATCAGCAGCAGTAATAACAGTACAACACAGCAACAACAGCCCAGCAACAGTAACAACCCAGGAAAAGAGTTTGCAAACCAGTAGAGCAGTAATCCCAAAAACAAAAGCTTCAAGCTTTGAATGAAACAACAATTAATACTGATTTCAAACAAAGAAAGAAAGCAAAAGATTTTTTTTAGTTTTTATTTTTATTTTGAAACCTTAAATATTTTTCGGAATTTTTCTTTCTCTTAAATGTTCAGCCCTTTTTTCTCTCTATTTCTGTATTCTCTCTTTTCTGTTCTGTTCTTTTCAGATTCGTTTCTCTTATCTGTCTATTTTTTCGTATCTGTGTGTTTTTTCTTTGTGTTCAAGACTTCCTATATATAATCTTAACCCTTTAATCAATTAAAATCAATCCCTTTCCCCTACCAAACCCATTATCTTCCCACTCATCCCCATTACATTAAATAAATATATCATCACCACCCCATTATATTTTGTCCCCCATGCTTCACTTAAACAAATACAAGATTCCTCCCCACTAAAGTTTGTCTTGTCCCCCCTTTATATTAAACAATTATATCACAACCCACCCCATTACATTTTGTCCTCCATGCTTAACATAAAGAATTACAAAATGTTCAATTACCAAACTACCCCTCCGACCTTATTGCAATTACCATTTTACCCCATCAGCTATAACAAAGCAAATAATCACACTCAACCAAAATATAGCCAATATGACCAATTTCCAACAATGTTCAAACAACAAAATCTCATGAACATGATTTCTTCAACATTTCAACAATAAATCACATGAACTTGATTTCAACCACAAATCATATGAATACAAATTGAACAACAAAGAACAACTAAAATTTGATTGAACAATATTTTAGCAACAAACAATCCTATTTTCGGATTCAACAACAACAACAATCAAACAAGTATATTTAGATTTCTAAATTCAATAATATTGAACTTAAAATCAACTCTAACAACATTACAACCAACAATTCCTATATTAAACTTAAACAAGATTAGGAGACAATTTCAAGAAATAATCATAAATGGTAAACAAGAAATCAAGCTATACAAATTTCGGATTCAAGATCAAACAAATAAAGTATGAACATGAATGAAATCTATTTTAAACAACAAACGTGATGAATTCAAACTATTAAATCAATATATTTCCCTTAACACAACTAAATTCTTTTAGACAAATAACAAGATCGACGAAGAAACAATTATGAACTTAAGCTTGAACGTAACAATATTAACAATTTCTAAAAATACATAAACACATGAAACAAATTGAAGAAATAATTAATTAAATTTCAATTTGAATCTAACAAACATCAAACTAACAAATTCTTACCTAAACAATAAAACAAACATGAAATAAACATGAAAAATCACTAATTAACTTTCCATTTGAAACCTGAAAATTAATTCAATCAAACACATGAACACACTAGAAAATTATTTCAACGATGAACAACGAACAAAACAAGAATTGAATCATTTAACGATTTTGGATCCGGAAAATATCAAACAAAAATATGGACAAAAATAAAACTCAAAAACAACTAACCGGAGAAGAATCAACGACGAAATCGACTAAACAAATGACGAACTTGACTATGTAGGGACTGTTTTGACGAGCCTCGACCAAAGTTCGAACAAATGACGACGAAGACGAAGAGAAGATAAAGCAGCCCGCAACTGGCCATGAAACGCGAGCAGCAGCAGAAGAAAATTGAAGCAGTAGCAGCGACAACCATGGCGGAGGAACAGCAGCTCGGAGGAAAAGAAACAGTAGCAGCAGTGGCGTGTTTGGACGATAAGGCAGCAGCTGAGCAACCAGTAGCCTTCTCCTTCATCGAAACGGAGCATCAGCTCGAGCTTGAAGCGGACGGCGCAGAGGCAGCAACCGTGACGGGCAGTCGTGGGGAGCTCGGTGTTGAAGATGATGATCGTGAAGATGCAGCAACGAGTTCTGTTGGGACGTAGCAGAAGCAGAAGAAGCGAAACTAGAGTAGTAGCTGCTCGTCGAGGAAGGAGATGAAGCAAGCAGCCATTGGGTTTTCCTTCCATTTTGGCCGAGGTTTTTCCGGCGAAGCAGCGATGAAGCAGACGGGGAGGTCGACGTGGATGGTGGTGAAGTTGGTTGTTCTGAGTGGACGAAGAAGAAGGTAAGGGCAGCCATGGGAGGTTGAGGGGGAAGCCATGGATGAGCTTTGGAGAAACTTGGAGAAGAAGAAGATAGGGAAGGGGGGGTGGCAGATTGGTTAGGTCTTTTTTAGGGTTTTCTTTTGTTTTTTTTGTTTTGTTTTGTGTTGTTTGTAAGATAATAGGGGTGTTGGATTATGGACCGGGTCGACCCAGTTCGGAATGGACTGGGTCATAGAGAAGGTTGGGCTATATTTTGGGACTGTGGCTTGAATTTGAAGAAGAGGCCCAATTCCGACTTTCTTTATTTTTTGCTCTCTTTCCTTCTTTTATTTTTCTAAAACTAAATTATAAAAATACTTAAACTATTATTTAAGAACTAAATTAAGTTATAAAAGCGCATATTAACTCCCAATAACAATTAACGCGCAATTAAGTAATAATTAAGCATAAAATTGTATATTTTGACCTTAAATGCTAAAAATGCAAACGATGACTATTTTTGTAATTTTATTTTTTTTTGTGAAACAAACTTAGTTACTAACAATTGTATAATTAAATCCTACATGCGAAATGCGACATATTTTGGTATTTTTAATAATTTTAACAAATAAACATGCATAGACAAACATACAAATAATTATTCAAAATATCACAAAATTGCACACCAAGAAAAGTTATTTTATTTTTGAATTTTTTGGGAGTAATTCTCATATAGGGCGAAAATCACGTGCTTACAGCTGCCCCTCTTTGCCCGAAGACACGAAGGGTTTTCGTGCAAAGATAAAGCGAGCGATTTTTGCCCATCCGAGTACTCGGTGTGAAGCATTTTTTTTTGAAAAAGATTTGACCGAACCTTTGCTTCAAAGGTTTCCTACATATCCTGGGCTAAACAGGAATCAGGTCAATGTAGTTCAGGAAATTTTGGTAGCTGGGACTACCGTTGGACTGCAATGTTACTGTTGTTGCATGCTATTACTACTGCTTACCGATCTCCTTGTTACACCGTGCTTAAATGAAAACAAGAAGCTAGGCTAGACTGCAATTTTTTCTTGTTGCCTTGGTTTCTTGTCTGCTTGCATTTTTTCCGGTGTTTTTCTTCTTTTTGACACATGCACTTGAGTTTGTGCTGGGACCTTTTGTTGCAACCTTCTGCTTCCCGGTGCCGGGGAATTTTATTGTTTAGCTGGGGATTCCTATTGTAACCCTCTGTTTTATTGTCCTCTGACTCGATCTTGAAATGTATGCCTCTGTTCTATGGGCGGGCTCCCAACTTCAATATTTGAAAATTAAAGACTTGAAATGTATGCCTCTGTTATCTGGGCGGGCTCCCAACTTCAATGCTTGAAATGTAAAGACTGAAATGTATGCCTCTGTTATCTGGGCGGGCTCCCAACTTCGACGCTTGAAATATAAAGACTGATATATATGCCTCTGTTATCTGGGCGGGCTCCCAACTTCAATGCTTGAAATGTAAAGACTGAATGTATGCCTTTGTTCTATGGGCGGGCTCCCAACTTCAACAACTGAAATGTAAAGACTGAAATGTATGCCTCTGTTATCTGGGCGGGCTCCCAACATCAACAACAACTTTAAAAATAAGCGCCATTCCTCTCTTCAGGCGGGCTCCTGACTTCAAATACACAATTTTTAAAATAAACGCCTTTCCTCTCTTCAGGCGGGCTCCTGACTTCAACAACAACTTTGAAAATAAATCGCCATTCCTCTCTTCAGGCGGGCTCCTGACTTCAACAACAACTTTGAAAATAATCGCCATTCCTCTCTTCAGGCGGGCTCCTGACTTCAACCACTAAATCGCCATTCTATTCTTCAGGGGGGCTCCTGACTTCAACCAATACATCGCCATTCCTTTCTTTAGGTTGGCGAGATTTCAACAACTTTTAAAAACGCCTTTCCTCTCTTCAGGCGGGCTCCTGACTTCAACCACAACTTTGAAAATAAATCGCCATTCCTCTCTTCAGGCGGGCTCCTGACTTCAACCAATAAATCGCCATTCTATTCTTCAGGGGGCTCCTGACTTCAACCAATACATCGTCATTCTGTTCTTCAGGGGGGCTCCTGACTTCAACCAATAGATCGCCCTTCTATTCTTCAGGGGGGTTCCTGACTTCAACAACTTTTCAAAAATTGCCATTCCTTTCTTTGGATGGCGAGATTTCAACAACCCCTTTTTTAAAAACGCCTTTCCTTTCTTCAGGAGGGCTCCTGACTTCCATTAATAAATCACCATTCTATTCTTCAGGGGGGCTCCTGACTTCAACCAATACATCGCCATTCCTTTCTTTAGGTTGGCGAGATTTCAACAACCTTTTAAAAACGCCTTTCCTCTCTTCAGGCGGGCTCCTGACTTCCATCAATAAATCGCCATTCTATTCTTTAGGGGGGCTCCTGACTTCAACCAATAAATCGCCATTCTATTCTTCAGGGGGCTCATGACTTCAACCGATGAATCGCCATTCTATTCTTCAGGGGGGGCTCCTGACTTCAACAACCTCTTTTTTTTCAAATTCAAACTTTTTTTTTCAAATTATCCTAGGAGAAAATTCATCAGACTAGATTTTGATCCTAGGAGAAGATTCATCCGACTAAGATTTTATTATATTATCTTGGGAGAAAAATTTCATCAGACCAAGATTTTGACTCTAGGAGATAAATCGTCAGACTAGGTCCATTTTGTTGTGATCTTAGGAGAAAGATTCATCGGACTAAGATTTTATTATATTATCTTGGGAGAAAAATTTCATCAGACCAAGATTTTGACTCTAGGAGATAAATCGTCAGACTAGGTCCATTTTGTTGTGATCTTAGGAGAAAGATTCATCGGACTAAGATTTGATATCTTAGGAGAAAATTTCATCGGACTAAGATTTCTGTCTTAGGAGAAAGATTCATCGGACTAAGATTTGGTATCTTAGGAGAAAATTTCATCGGACTAAGATTTGATATTCTTGGGAGAAAAATTTCATCGGACCAAGATTGTGACTCTAGGAGATAAATCGTCATACTAGGTCCATTTTGTTATGATCTTAGGAGAAAAATTCATTGGACTAAGATTTGATATCTTTTCTTGGGAGAAAAATTTCATCGGACCAAGATTGTATCGGGAAAGAAATTCATCAGATTAGGACTTTTATCCTAGGAGGAAAATGTAAAGATCAATGATTTGAGAAACTCACCTTCGTAATTTCTTCTTTTCTTTTCTCCTTCCTTCGTTCTGCTTTGTTCTTGCTTGCTGGGGATAATACCACTGTGGGAGTCTCCTTTCTTCCCCTCCTTCAAATTCAAAAAAAAATTTGGTTTTTTTTATTATTATTATTATTTATTTTCTCTCAACACTGCTGGGGATAAAAGTGTTATCTTCTTGGGATAACGTTGTTGAGGATAACGCTGCTGGGGAACTGTATCCCTTCCAATCGATGCTTCATTCTTCTGGAAGCTGCTGGGGATGATAATGGCTTTTGCTTTTCTGAGCACAAGTGTCATCCCTTTGTTCTGTCTGTTGGGGAACAACTTCCTCCATTGAAACTTATTATATTGGGGCTACACTGGTTCAAAGACCACTTCCCTTGAGACTGGTGTTATCTTTATTCTTCCTCGAATGGGTACCTGATTTCCAGAAAATTTTCCAATTGAAAGGAAAATTTTCTGCCCCAGTTTGACAGTCTCCTTTATGGCATGCATTTCTGTCATTAATGCCATTTCCCTTACCTGTTTCAATTTAAACAAAATTTGTTAGTTTAAAACATGGTGGTTGGTTGTGATACGCCTACTGGGATGGCTTTTCCCTTTTTCCTTCCTTGCTCTGCGTCCCACAACTTGTTGGGGATGATATTATTTGCTGGGGTAATCTATTTATGCTGGGGATATCCCTCTTCTTTCGTGGCATGGCTCGGAAACTTGCATTTTTCCGACCTTTTAGTCTCGCATGAATTTCCCAAATCATGCTTATTGCTCTCCTTGTTTGTCCACGGGCCTTGGCCTTGAGGTTTTAATAACCTTTGATTTTGGCAAGGATATCCCTCTTGACACTCGTTGATCCTTTTGTCAATCTCCTTTTGCTGGGGATATTTTTCTTGACACTGGCCTCGCGCTTGTTCCTTGCTGACTATACCACTTGGATGTACTAGTCAGATCTCCTCTTGCATGATTGGAGAGTTGATGGCCTATTTTGAAGTCATTTCCCACTGGTACTGACCAAACAGACTCTACTGGGGAATTTTCTATGAAAGGAGAAAGATAAAAAGGAACAGAATAAAAGACAAAGGAAAAAGATGACTCTTTAACAAAAGAAACTATAAATAAAAAACCTATCACACGCAGACACCGACTCTAATAGTCATGACATGCATATGTGGCCTATCCTCTGCTGTCAATCATCTTTCAAGATCTTCAATTGGCAATTCCCCATCTGATTCCCAATCTTATTCGACTTGTAGTGCCCGAAGGGTTTTCACTATCAAGCCTCTCTCATTTTGGGTTTTTCTCTCAGCTTTCATCGCCTTATGGTGTCCGTGAAGATTTTCACCGATAAGACTCTCTCATTTATATCACTTTCCAGCTGGGGATTTGGAGTGTTGCCGGTATGACTCTCTCTGCTGGAGATTAGAGTCCTTTCTGCTGTGGAACAGAATGTTATGTTCGCCGGTAAGACTCTCATTTGTCTGACTTGGCATCTTTTGCAGACTGGTCAGAAGGTCTTTCTTTGGACCGTAATGTGGGTTTTTTGGATAGGCTTAGAAAGAAAGGGTATTAAAGGCTCAAAAACAAATCAAATTTGGGGTTCAAAATTACAACCTTCGAAATCATATTTGTTTACAACAAGCGCAACCTTTGCCCCAGTTTCTTGCTTGGGGATTATTTATTATTATATATATTTTTTAATTTTTTTGTTACACTATGCACACCATGCACACTATGCACACTATGCACCCTATGACCGAGCCGTGAGGCGCCTACGTATCCTCTTTGAGGAATCAGGTCAAACGTAGTTCCCAATTCCTCTGTTTTCTTCTGACTTTCTTTTGTTTTTTGTTATCATTTTTCTCTTCTTATTTTTTTTCGTTTTTTTTTTCTTCTTTTTTTTTCTTTTTTTTTGTTGATTTTTTCGTTACCTTCTAGGCTCGTATTTCCTAGTCGTTGCTATTGATTCCGAACGAGGGGTATGAAAGAAAATAAATAAGGCTCAAAAAGGGGTAACGAAGGATAAAGTGTTTAGGTAACAGAATAAAATGCCTTCGTCATTCCAGTCTTCAAAACATGCCAAGTGCAAACAACATAATTGAACATAGACTTCTAGTCTCTTCCGATGGTGCTGGACTTGACAATTATGTTAAACACTTGCTTTTCATTTGTCATTTCTAAAGCACTGCTGGGCGACACTCTCACTCTCATGCACGACCCTCATGCCAATTTGGCGAATCTTGCATTTAACGGTTTTCTTTATGTTTTACTTGCCCCAGTTCCACATGACTCGGGCTTCAAATAATCTCAAACCGTTCTTATTTCCTTTAAATGCTTTGATCACCTTCCCAGGGTTTTATGATTAACTTTATAGACTAGGCCCAAACTGTGTGCGCATGTCATGTCCCTAGAATCGGCATTGAACGAAAATGACAAAAGGACTAAATAAAAAGATGACTGGAAATAATAAAAGACCGGCTTTTGTATTAAACTTCCGGCGAAATGGTTAGAAAAACAAACAAAACAACCAGAATAAAATCTTAACACAACATCAACGAGACTTAAACAAACTGATACGACAAAAATGGAAAGATAAGAAGGTTTGACACAAGACAATATTCGGATTACAACCCTAAGAATAATCCGGATAACAGAAATGACAACAAAATAAACCACCAACAGCTTCTCTCTTGCTAACCAAGGAACGGAGCGTCCTCCCATTTTATCAAAATTGGCATCTTAGCCACTAAGCTTTGCATTAGTATTGCCAAGACCATTATCAGCTTCCATATCATCAACCTCCGTCAACAAGTTCTCGATAGGGTTCGAGTGCTCCATGTCACTGTTATCGATCACAATCCGCCCTTCTTGGATCATTTTCTCTACTTCCTTTTTCAAATTACGACAACTCTCAATGTTGTTCCCTATGACATTGGAGTGGTACGCGCATCGCGCTGCCGGATCAAAGTTTCTTGCATGTGGATCTGGAGTATATGCGGGGAGCGGCTCAATCAAGCCAGCATGCTTTAGCCTTTCAAACAGACTTGCATAAGATACTCCGATAGGGGTGAGAGCCTTTCCTCGTTTCAGCAACCTTTCGTTCCTAAATGCTTGATTGGGCCGGAAACCTGATCCAGGGGGCTTCCGGTAGGCTTGTGAGGGTGGATAGGCCTTCTGTGGAGCTGGGTATTTGGAAAGTGAAGCCCGTCTTTGGGAATCTCGTGGAGAGAAGTAGCATTGGGGAGGGGAGTAGCGTGGACGAGTGATGGAGCTACTCGAGTAGCTAGGAAAGCTGTCATAAGTGGGTTGGGATGGAGAGTATGGGGGATGGGTAATGCCAGAGTTTGAAAAGCTTGGCGGTGGTGGGGGTGGTGCTTTCCCAGTTATCCATGCCTGATACATGTCTGCCACATGTTGTCTCAGCATTTTCACTTCTTCTACCAACCCGTTGTTCTGTTCGACCAATTGTTGTCGGTCATCAGTACCGACCCACCCTGTTCTGAGGTTCTGTGTCATTTGCTTTGCAGGGAGGAGTTACCACAACCAACCACTTTTCTATATATGAACACAGCAAAGGGAAGCCATCACGTTAGTGTCAGGGCATTTGACAGATAATCATATATTAGAGATGCAATGCACCTAAGCAGTTAAACCGTTCTATCAGAGATGCGATGCACTTGCGCTTTCCTTTATTTTTCTTTCTTCCCTTTTTTTTCTTTTTCAGTGGTGGTCGAATCTTATGGAGATTGCCTACGTATCATGACCCCGCATGAATCAGACCTTGCGTAGTTCGGGCTAATAAAAGATAAGCAATACTAATCATTTTTTTTTCAATTTTCATATTGGGTTTCAAAGGTTTAAAAAAAATGACCTACAAACTTGAAAATCAAACGTCCCACATATTCTAATCAAAAGATTTATAACCTCAAAACAAAAAAGGCCAGCTTCCTTTCCCCGTATGACAAATGCAACCAAACGACTATTTTTGCAAATGTGGCCCCTTCCAAATCTCACATGAATTTTGAGGCCGGGGAGGATTATTTTGACACTTTACAAACTTGTCTGTTCTTTTACGAAAATAACCTTTCGACAATTGAAAGATACTCTAAGGCTATTTCGGCAAGAACGGTTTTAAGACGCGGTCGAAGCTGGCTCGGCTTTATTTTGACCAAAAATTCAAATGGTATTCACCTAACCGCTGACTCTTTGTTGTTGTTTTTTCAAATTACAATAAAAACCGGGTGTTGCAAACACGGCCCTTCAGCGCCTCGGGGACGAAGATTTTTTTAAGGCCGTGTGGGTCAACTGGACCAAAATCCTACACATGACCCAAAAAGTGGTTGTTTATGCAAAGTCAGCCTTCCGGCGTCCCTTTCGGGAATATTCGGCTATGTCTTGATAAAACAGTGTCACCCGATTTCTTTATGACAAAATTAAAATTAGACATATTTTTTTTTGGCTATTTTTTTTAGCAAAAAGTGGAGGCTGGACACTGCCCGACTTATTTACGACAAAATTAAAATTTTGACACGTTTTTTATTTATTTATTGGTTTTTGGCTTATTTTAGCAAAAGGGGGGTTGGACCCGATGAGGGTTGCCTACGTATCTCACATCCGGTGAGAATCAAACCCGTGTAGTTCGGGCCAATTAACCGAACTATTTTAAAACAGGATTTTTTTTGCAGCAAATAACAAAACCACTTTCAAAGCACGACTCTTTTCATTTTTATTTTGGCATTTTCAGAATCAAATAAAAAAACTATTTTAAAAGTAAGACTCTTTTTCATTGTCATTCAGGGATAGACAAACTATTTTCCTTTTTATATATTTTTTTTATTTTTTTATTAAAAAAATAAGACAGAACAACGATTTTTTTTCTTCTATTTTTCCTTTGCTTTTTAGTAAAACAAACTAATAAAACATTTTTTTTTCGAAATTTTGGTAGTGTTTTGACAATATTAGGGAATTGGTTTTTTTTTCTTCTTTTTTTTTTCAAAAATAAACAATCAATTCCCTAACCGCTATTTTTTTTTTCAATTTCAAAATATTATTCCTGATATTCAAAAGTCAGTCAACATACAAGTCCGTATCAAATAAATGCGCAAGTAGGAGCAAGTAAGATGCATCAGGATGGTCATTTTCATTTTTGGTACACCTGTCCTAGACAGACCCAACCCCTGTGTTGAGCCTCCAAAGTCAAATGCACGTGATGCAAACAAACGTTCCTACTAGGGATCCGGCATGAAGCTGAGTTATTCTAAGTGAAAAACCTGAGGCATATTGTTCTAGCCCTGGCTTACCCAAGTGGACAGCTTGAGCCGAAGTGGGGGCAACGTACTGGGAGCACGAAAGTCTACCCGGCCTAGTTACTTGTCCCAACTTCGTTTTATTTGGTATGACTTCAAACAGAAAGGTGGGTCACGCGCACGTGTACACCATAAATTCAGAAGACTCAGAAAGAAGAAGGGTTTCGTAGCAGTTTTATATACACAATTCAGATAATATAAAAGCGGTAAAAGCATCATTTAGCACTTTAAGCATATATCATGTAAAAATCAGATAATAAATAAAGCCAACTATAACAATTATTTTAAGCTTGAATTCTTGAACCCTAAACCAGTGGTTCTGGGTCTTAAATCCCCAGCAGAGTCGCCAGAGCTGTCGCACCTCCTCTTTCCGCCCCCGCGAGGGTGCGAAGGGAGTTTTCTCCAATTAAAGGACAGTCGAAACGGGATTTGTTTGTTTATTTCAGAGTCGCCACCTGGGAATTTTAAGGCGTCCCAAGTCACCGGTTTTAATCCCTGAATCGAGGAGAACATGTTTGTTATTCTGCGAACCAGAAATCTGAGTAAGGAATTCTGTTAATTCGGGAGAAGGTGTTAGGCATTCTCGAATTCCGTGGTTCTAGCACGGTCGCTTAACCGTTATTATACTTGGCTTAATTATCTCAATTTGCTAAATACATGATTTTTGTTACCGCTACAATTAAAGATTTTCTTGAAACGAATCACGCGTACGTATATTCGTGTTATATATTTTTTATAAACGTGAAGAATCATGTCACGCATACGTGTACACAATAAGATTGACAATATTATTATTATTATTTTTATTTTTATTATAAAAAAAGACCTATGTTCGAAATTGTGCTTAAAATAAAATTAAGAACGTTCGTCGCTCTTGTATGATTAAATAGTGAACTGCACATCTCGGGTTATATGAAATTGATTTGATATTCTCCGAAGAACCCCCTTTTTATTAAATGTTCGCTCGAAGTTGCGCGAACGCATAATCCGAATTGCCTTTAGAAATATAATCAGGTCACGCGAACGTATCCCTAATCACAAAATATTCTTGATGGTAGTATAAATTTTCCACAAATTGTTTATTACATCCATACATTTTTATGTGAAAGTCATGAGAAATCACTATTTGAGATGCCTCTAAATTCCTTGAAAAGAATTCACAATTTATTAAGTGTTGACCGCAAATTATATTTTTCGCGTGTGAATTATATTCCTCAAAACCATTCGAATTTAAAGAGTAAAAAAATAAACAATGTGTGATTAATACTACCATTTTTATAGTAAATACAATATTTGCCTACCCAAAAAGCGAATTGCGTATAAAACTTAGGAAAAGAATTGATTTAAGAAAGGAAGTGATATTTTCGAAGAATTTTCATTATTCTATTTGTAGCGAATGCTATTTTTACATTCTTAAAATTGTTACAATTTATAAACCTAATCTCCTTCTACATCACTTGTTCTTAATCCAATAGGCATGATTATTTTGGTTAATTCTGCTTATGATTGAGTTTGGGATATACATAATCAAACCAATTTTTATTCTCAACCTATGCGAACTATTGGCAAACACTAACTTTACACATTGTAAAAAATTCTTGACGTTATCTTTTACATTATTTTTAAAGAAATGAGTTGATCGCATTCAAATAACTAGGCCATTTGTTATTAAGAAAGAGAACTAATCTACCTGTTGACTTAATAAGATGATAACACATATAACGTAAATATACATCTACACCATTCACCATATTCCAACATTGTGAACATAACAGATTGTATCAATGTACCTTTCAACTATTGATTATAAACATAACCATTATTACGCCATATATGAACAAAATACAACTAACATCATTCAATCCACAATTAAATCGGATATTTGACCAAATAAGCTAGTAATATAGTTTTTTGATATTTCCATACTATTCCTTACTTAACTAACAATGTCACAAGACTTAATTAATGGCCAACTTTCTGCCATGTTCCCTATCTCAACAATTCAAACAGTAAATGTCATCACTAGTCCTCAAAACATATAAGATTATCGTGGAATTTACTACTCCAGAAGGTTAATTAGTTAACAGTTTATCATGTCAAGTATAATACTATATTAACCAACTAAAACAAAACTGAAACTTAAACTAATAAAATTTAAATGAGTAGAAGACATCCTTATAATTCCAAACTTCATTTACTTGCCATGTTGAAGCTTTTCATGACATGAGTTTACAGATATGTACCTGATATTGGAAGCAAAAGAAAATGAAGATGAGAATCAGCAGCAGTAATAACAGTACAACACAGCAACAACAACCCAGCAACAGTAACAACCCAGGAAAAGAGTTTGCAAACCAGTAGAGCAGTAATCCCAAAAACAAAAGCTTCAAGCTTTGAATGAAACAACAACAATTAATACTGATTTCAAACAAAGAAAGAAAGCAAAAGATTTTTTTTTAGTTTTTATTTTTATTTTGAAAGCTTAAATATTTTTCGGAATTTTTCTTTCTCTTAAATGTTCAGCCCTTTTTTCTCTCTATTTCTGTATTCTCTCTTTTCTGTTCTGTTCTTTTCAGATTCGTTTCTCTTATCTGTATTCTTTCGTATCTGTGTGTTTTTTCTTTGTGTTCAAGACTTCCTATATATAATCCCAACCCTTTAATCAATTAAAATCAATCCATTTCCCCTACCAAACCCATTATCTTCCCACTCATCCCCATTACATTAAATAAATATATCATCACCACCCCATTATATTTTGTCCCCCATGCTTCACTTAAACAAATACAAGATTCCTCCCCACTAAAGTTTGTCTTGTCCCCCCTTTATATTAAACAATTATATCACAACCCACCCCATTACATTTTGTCCCACATGCTTAACATAAAGAATTACAAAATGTTCAATTACCAAACTACCCCTCCGACCTTATTGCAATTACCATTTTACCCCATCAGCTATAACAAAGCAAATAATCACACTCAACCAAAATATAGCCAATATGACCAATTTCCAACAATGTTCAAACAACAAAATCTCATGAACATGATTTCTTCAACATTTCAACAATAAATCACATGAACTTGATTTCAACCACAAATCATATGAACACAAATTGAACAACAAAGAACAACTAAAATTTGATTGAACAATATTTTAGCAACAAACAATCCTATTTTCGGATTCAACAACAACAACAATCAAACAAGTATATTTAGATTTCTAAATTCAATAATATTGAACTTAAAATCAAATCTAACAACATTACAACCAACAATTCCTATATTAAACTTAAACAAGATTAGGAGACAATTTCAAGAAATAATCATAAATGGTAAACAACAAATCAAGCTCTACAAATTTCGGATTCAAGATCAAACAAACAAAGTATGAACATGAATGAAATCTATTTTAAACAACAAACGTGATGGATTCAAACTATTAAATCAATATATTTCCCTTAACACAACTAAATTCTTTTAGACAAATAACAAGATTGACGAAGAAACAATTATGAACTTAAACTTGAACTTAACAATATTAACAATTTCTAAAAATACATAAACACATGAAACAAATTGAAGAAACAATTAATTAAATTTCAATTTGAATCTAACAAACATCAAACAAACAAATTCTTACCTAAACAATAAAACAAACATGAAATAAACATGAAAAACCACTAATTAACTTTCCATTTGAAACCTGAAAATTAATTCAATCAAACACATGAACACACTAGAAAATTATTTCAACGATGAACAACGAACAAAACAAGAATTGAATCATTTAACGATTTTGGATCCGGAAAATATCAAACAAAAATATGGACAAAAATAAAACTCAAAAACAACTAACCGGAGAAGAATCAACGACGAAATCGACTAAACAAACGACGAACTTGACTATGTAGGGACTGTTTTGACGAGCCTCGACCAAAGTTCGAACAAATGACGACGAAGACGAAGAGAAGATGAAGCAGCCCGCAGCTGGCTATGAAACGCGAGCAGCAACAGAAGAAAATTGAAGCAGTAGCAGCGACAACCATGGCGGAGGAACAGCAGCTCGGAGGAGAAGAAACAGTAGCAGCAGTGGCGTGTTTGGACGATGAGGCAGCAGCTGAGCAACTAGTAGCCTTCTCCTTCATCGAAACGGAGCATCAGCTCAAGCTTGAAGCGGACGACGCAGAGGCAGCAACCGTGACGGGCAGTCGTGGGGAGCTCGGTGTTGAAGATGATGATCGTGAAGACGCAGCAACAAGTTCTGTTGGGACGTAGCAGAAGCAGAAGAAGCGAAACTAGAGCAGTAGCTGCTCGTCGAGGAAGGAGATGAAGCAAGCAGCCATTGGGTTTTCCTTCCATTTTGGCCGAGGTTTTTCCGGCGAAGCAGCGGTGAAGCAGACGGGGAGGTCGACGTGGATGGTGGTGAAGTTGGTTGTTCTGAGTGGACGAAGAAGAAGGTAAGGGCAGCCATGGGAGGTTGAGGGGGAAGCCATGGATGAGCTTTGGAGAAACTTGGAGAAGAAGAAGATAGGGAAGGGGGGTGGCGGATTGGTTAGGTCTTTTTTAGGGTTTTCTTTTGTTTTTTTTTTTGTTTTGTTTTGTGTTGTTTGTAAGATAATAGGGGTGTTGGATTATGGACCGGGTCGACCCAGTTCAGAATGGACTGGGTCATACAGAAGGTTGGGCTATATTTTGGGCCTGTGGCTTGAATTTGAAGAAGGGACCCAATTCCGACTTTCTTTATTTTTTGCTCTCTTTTCTTCTTTTATTTTTCTAAAACTAAATTATAAAAATACTTAAACTATTATTTAAGAACTAAATTAAGTTATAAAAGCGCATATTAACTCCCAAAAACAATTAACGCGCAATTAAGTAATAATTAAGCATAAAATTGTATATTTGGACCTTAAATGCTAAAAATGCAAACGATGCCTATTTTTGTAATTTTATTTTTTTTTGTGAAACAAACTTAGTTACTAACAATTGTATAATTAAATACTACATGCGAAATGCGACATATTTTGGTATTTTTAATAATTTTAACAAATAAACATGCATAGAGAAACATACAAATAATTATTCAAAATATCACAAAATTGCACACCAAGAAAAATTATTTTATTTTTGAATTTTTTGGGAGTAATTCTCATATAGGGCGAAAATCACGTGCTTACACTTGGTCTAATTGTAACTAATGGACATATTATTTGAATATGTTGTCACCTGTAGAAGCGGCAGAAAGCCACCAACGTCTCTCTGTGTGCCGATGCAAGCCCGGCACATCTCCCTGTACAGATATGAGATGACAATACCACCCCAGCTGTACAAAGAAATATCCTCGAACCGGGTAGTATGACGCAGAAAACGGAGGCTCACTAGGTTCCCCGAAGTGTTCGGGAACAAGACCCCCCCCCCCCCCAAATAGAAAGAGCAATAGCAACCTCGTATATCGCTGTACATCCACCTCCGCAGACTCATCAGTGATAGTATGGTGGATCTGCATCAGGTGGTCTCTAATGGGGACCAACTGTATACGACTGGACCCAGACGCTACCGCCTCGTCCTCCAGCATGAAACTCGTGAGCATGTGCAGCATTTACCAATATGCCTGCCGCGAATAATATCTCATGGTCGCATGCAGTAAAACTCGTAAGCCATCAGCGGACATGCAATATAAAATCTCAGCGCCCTGGAGTGTGATGGTGGCCTCGCCGATGGGCAAATGGAAAGTGTGCGTCTCCGGTCGCCACCGCTCAATCAAGGCCGTGATCAAAGCATAGTCGAGCTGTATCCGGCCAATCCTAATAATCCTATAAAATCCCATATCTTCCAAGTAATGGACAACGCGGCGATGTAGAACGCGGGGAGGACTCAAAAACTCCCACAATAGATCCACTCTCCTAGCCCGAAAAGTCTGCGTAAGCAACTGTTCGTCCCATATATACTCGGATCTATGCTGGGGCTGTAGGGCTAATAGATCCAACGTCCGAGGGCCGGGATGTATAGTCGCGTCCATGTCGTCAACTGTAAACTATCATTAAACTTTCATTAATAATTATGTGTTTTTTATTATCATTTAAATTCATATTTTTTAATAACTTAATTGTACAAATTATATATATATATATATATATATATATATATATATATATATATATATATAATGTGTTTTTATTATAATTTAAATTCATATTTTATAATAACTTAATTGTACAAATTATATATATAATGTGTTTTTATTATAATTTAAACTCATATTTTTTAATAACTTAATTGTACAAATTATATATATATATATAATTATGTGTTTTTATTATAATTTAAATTATTATTTTTTAATTTAAATCCTTCTCCATTGTAAATCCTTAGTTTTTTTTGTAACTCAGCTGAAGTAAATAAAGTTTGAAGTTCAACCTTCATCTTCAGGGCCTTGCGTCCCGGCCTTAAAGGTATTTATTTTATTTCTTTATATAGTATTTTATATACTTAGTTTCTCTCCCCAGCCGTGACTATGTCCGGCTAAACGGATTCATATCTATGTTGAAGAACTAATTTCTCTTACATATTAACCATGAAGAATCCAGACTCTTTCAAAATATAAAGAAATTTTAATATAGTTTCTTGGCTTGGTTCCAAGATGGTGGTACAGTCGACTCTGGTACTACTCTTATTGGCTTTGCCTTAGTGGCTACGTCTAGCCAGCTGTGACATTAATGCCCGCTGAAGTTGTCAAAAGGGCTATCCCTTTCACAGTTAGAACTGCTAGACACATGGGCTCAATAAGAGTATGTATCGGACCTAGACAGGCCCCTTGTAAAAGGATATAAATCCTTCCATACAGTCATTAAACTATAATAGAATTCCCGTATATTTCGAATCTTTATTGGTCGTGCGGACTACCGCCAACCTTCAAAGGTACTGAAGCAGCTAGATCTGGAAGGCCGTGCGGACTACCAACCGCCTACCCTGATCCTGGTGTAAGATGAGAAAAACAGATATCATAGGTATCCTTACCCGGATAGCCTGTATAAGAAAAAGAGATCTAGATATAGGCCAAAGGAAGAACGTGATACTAGAAAAGCGCATCGAAAATCTACTCGATTTACGAAGAATAGATCAAAGAGAGATCTCGCTGATATTAAGTGTTATAAGTGTGGAAAATTTGGTCATATTTCTCCAAATTGCAAGCTTCAAAAGCTGAAAACCTTAGAACTCGATGATGAGTTACGCGATAAGGTTTATGGCTTGTTATACACTTCAGGATCAGAATCTGACTATTACTCGGAGACTGAATCTGAAGACGAAGTTGAGTTAATTGATTTTTCTGATAATGATAAAACTGTTGATACTTCTTGCACTGCTTGCAAAGGTGATATTTGTACTTGTGATAGTGACGAATTTTATAAATTGCAATCACAATTTCATAATCTAAATATGAAAACTATTACATCTGATAATGTAATAGAACTTTTAAAAGAAGTTACAGATGAAAAAACTTCGTGAAAAAATTATTAATTTAGCTGCAAGTTCTAGTTCTAGTAGTTCAAAACCTTTTGAAAAACACAAGAACGAATTTGAACATTTTGCGCCTTATTCTTTGTCTGAGATTAATAAACGACTTCAAAAGTCCAGTACGCTTAGCAGAGATACTTCTTTTGATGATTTAAAGGAAGAAATTGAAAATTTGAAAAGGGATATTAAGTCTCTTAAGCAAAATCAAATGATTTGCGATCACTGAATTACTCAAATTGAGAAAAATAATTCTCCACCTGAATTTTCGACTAAAAAAATTTCTGAATTTTCTAATGATAAAGGAAAAGAAATTTCTGATCTGACTGAAGAAAATTCTGATATGCTTTTAGGCATGATGCAAATTATTACTGCACATAAATGGTATATTAAATGTACTATTTTGATCGATAATAATTTTTCTATAACTGATGTAGCTATGATTGATAGTGGTGCTGATGTAAGCTGAATTCAGGAAGGATTAATTCCAACTAAATATTTTCAAAAGACCACTCATTTGGTTAAATCCGCTTTTGGTCATGCTTTAGATATAGAGTACAAACTACCAAATACTCATATTTGCCAAAATAAAGTCTGTATTCCTCATTTCTTCTTTTTGGTAAAAACCCAGTTATACCCTCCAATTATACTTGGAACCCCTTTTATTAATGCTATTTACCCTTTTAATAACATAGATGCACATGGTTTTTCTGCTACTTATCAAGATAAAAGGATAAGTTATTCTTTTGTTACAGATCCCGTAACTAGAGATATTAATGCCTTGATTAGTATGAAACAAAGGCATGTTGATTCATTACAATTAGAAATATTAAGCATGAATATATCCGATACTTTACAATCTGCTAAAGTTCAGCAAAAGATTAAATTGATTGCTGAAAAAATGGTTGTTGATGTTTGCGCCGACCACCCTAGTGCCTTCTGGAACCGAAAAAGGCTTATTGTAACTCTTCCTTACGAAGAAAATTTCTCCGATGATGATATTCCTACTAAATCTCGACCTTGCCAGATGAATGCTGAACTAGTTGAATTCTGCAAAAACGAGATTGACAGCTTGTTACAAAAGGGTTTGATAAAACACTCAAAATCTCCTTGGTCATGTTCTGCCTTTTATGTTAATAATGCTGCAGAAAAAGAACGAGGTATCCCTCGATTAGTTATAAATTATAAACCATTAAATAAACATCTAAAATGGATTAGATATCCTATCCCCAATAAAAGGGACTTGCTATCTAGATTATATGACGCCAATATATTTTCAAAATTTGATTTAAAATCTGGATATTGGCAAATTCAAATTTTTAAAGAGCATACTTATAGAACTGCTTTTAATGTTCCATTTGGGCAATATGAATGGAATTTTATGCCATTTGGTTTAAAAAATGCCCCTTCTGAATTTCAGAAAATTATGAATGATATTTTTAACCCTTATCTAGATTTTATCATCGTTTATATTGACGACATATTAGTATTTTCTAAAACATTAGAGATGCATATTAAGCATCTTGATATTTTTAAGAAAATTGTAATACAAAACGACTTAGTAATTTCTAAACCAAAGATGAGTCTATTCCAAACAAATGTTCGTTTTTTAGGTCATAATATTTGCCAGGGAAAAATTACCCCAATACAAAGATCAATTGATTTTGCCTCAAAATTTCCTGATGTTATTACTGACAGGACTCAATTGCAAAGATTTTTGGGAAGTTTGAATTATATATCCCCTTTCTACAAAAGTTTATCACGAGATCTAGCTCCTCTATATGATAGGTTGAAAAAGGATCATAGGCAGCCTTGGACTGACCAGCATACTGCATTAGTCAAAAGTATTAAACAGCGTGTTAAATCTTTACCTTGTTTAACCCTTGCTAATCCTACATGGCAAAAAGTTATCGAGACATATGCGTCTAACGTTGGCTATGGAGGGATTTTAAAACAAGTGAATCCTAACAATAAGAGTGAATACCTGATAAGATTTCACTCTGGTAAATGGACCGAAGCACAGAAGAAATATGCTACTGTGGCTCATGAAATGTTAACAATTGTTAAATGTTTTCTGAAATTTCAAGACGACTTGTATAACCAAAAGTTTTTGATAAAAACTGATGCTCAATCTGTCAAATATATGTTTGACAAAGATTTTAAGCACGATGCTTCTAAACTAATTTTTGCTAGATGGCAGGCTCAACTGGCGCCTTTCGATTTTGAAATACAATACAAAAAAGGAATTGATAATTCCCTTCCGGATTTCCTATCCCGGGAATATTTAGATTAAGTATGAATTATTATACCATGACGTTAGGTGATAAAGTATTAATCACTATTCTTAAAGTGATTAATTTAAACAGAGACTTAAAGGGTCTCATACTTGATAAAATTATGGCCGACCTTATTAAAGATATTGAAAAAGAATGCTCTAGTCTTAAAGCTATTACTGGTATTCTTCAAGAAATTGAAAATGAATTCCCCAGCCAGGATTATATCGGCAATAGAATTATGATATCTTTTTTAATTACTAATGACTTGCTATTTATGAAGAATGGACTCTTCATGGGCCACCAGGGGCAGAGGTAGGGGAAGATCTTCCCCTAGTAAGTCTTATTCTCAAGGATCGTCATACGGATCCTCATCAAATCCTCCAGTAACACAAAGAGGAAAAAGGAGTTTGATAAACTCGAAGGTACCTCATACAGGTGAATCATCAGGACATTCTATACATCTGGAAGATATTCCAGAAGATAGTCCTTTATATGGACATCTGCAAGCTTATTTGGCATCCAAAAAGCAAAGTGATACTTTTGCTTCAATTGCTAAAGAAGAAGACAACGATGATATCAAGTCATACGAAAAATTACCAAATAAAGAAATGATATTTCTCCTTGAAAATTTTGAGATTCAGAGAAAAGAAGAACCATGGAAAATATTCCAGAGATATTTGATTAATGGATTATACTACCCGGGTGAATCATATAAAACCCGCACTTATTATGAGACTATCCTATTCAGTACAGGTAGTGTAGAATTCCAGCACTTTTCGGGTTATAACACAAATGAAAACGTTTATAACTTTTCAAAGTCATTATTAAACAAATTATATCTGTTGAAGAATGGGGGATTTCAACAATGAAAGAAAGGCAGATAAGCCTTAATAAATCACCTATGAATTTTACTTATTGAGATTATATCCAAGCATTTGATAGGGTGCTTTATTATAGCAATGAGAGGCATAAACATACTTGGTTTATTAAAGTATGTGCAAAGGTATTTACAGGACCAATCCCTAACTGGTTTTTAAATTGGTGGTCATACCACGGTCCCACAACAAAAATTCTGCCTAAACCATTCCTTAAGTTATACAAAGAATGGGCAAAAGTTTCACCGTTCCTAACCGAGTTATATCACGCAGATCATATCTATTACCTAGAAAAAATTGATCAAATTTGCTTCTTTATTGAATTCTCTATCCCATGGATTCATAAATGGACTCCGGAATTAGGTTTTACGGAAGAACAAATCCCTTGCTTATATAGGGTATTTTACAACAATTTTTGGGACAAATTGATGAAAAATGATCCCAAAACAAAAACATTATATGGACAAGAATTATTGGATTCTATTAAAACACAAATCCAAATATATTCAACGACCCCTCAAAAGAAGATGATAGAGGATAGCACAGTTAAACATACTGCTCGAAGAATTTCAATTCAAGAAGGAGATAAAATTGATTTGATAAATCAATACTTGGAAGAAGTAAAAAGAAACTTGCTTCAGACACTGGATCAGTGCGAAAAGTCAGACACATCAATGCGAAGTGAAACAAGTGGTGATGACATCGTAGAAGATTCACAAGCAATACAAGCAGAGATGATACTATCTGACAGAGATATAGAAAAGGTGGAAGATTTTCTCCAACAAATGCAAAATTTGGACAAGAAAAAGACTTGACAGCTTACCAGCCGCCAGGACCCACTAAACAGTAGATTCACTGTTCATCCACAGTAGAAACACTGTTCAACAACAGTAGAAACACTGTGTAAGGGACCCAGATGTGGGACCCAATTTACTGTTTTAAATTCTTTTTTTTCTTTATATAGAAGACTTCTTCATTTGAAGAAGCAGAAGTCGGAACCCTCTCTCTCGCCTCTCTCTCTCTCTAAACCTTCTCCATTGTAAATCCTTAGTTTATTTTTGTAACTCAGTTGGAGTAAATAAAGTTTGAAGTTCAACCTTCATCTTTAGGGCCTTGCGTCCCGGCCTTAAAGATATTTATTTTATTTCTTTATATAGTATTTTATATACTTAGTTTCTCTCCCCAGCCGTGACTATGTCCGGCTAAACGGATTCATATCTATGTTGAAGAACTAATTTCTCTTACATATTAACCATGAAGAATCCAGACTCTTTCAAAATATAAAGAAATTTTAATATAGTTTCTTGGCTTGGTTCCAAGATGGTGGTACAGTCGACTCTGGTACTACTCTTATTGGCTTTGCCTTAGTGGCTACGTCTATCCAGCTGTGACATTAATGCCCGCTGAAGTTGTTAAAAGGGCTATCCCTTTCACAGTTAGAACTGCTAGACACATGGGCTCAATAAGAGTATGTATCGGACCTAGACATGCCCCTTGCTTGGGTAAAAGGATATAGATCCTTCCATACAGTCATTAAACTATAATAGAATTCCCGTATATTTCGAATCTTTATTGGTCGTGCGGACTACCGCCAACCTTCAAAAATACTGAAGTAGCTAGATCTGGAAGACCGTGCGGACTACCGCCCGTCTACCCTGATCCTGGTGTAAGATGGTATCAGAGCCTAGGAACTTTCATGGTAAATATGTAATAGATACGAAAATCTATTCAACATAGATATGAAACTTTTGGAATGGATCTGGGAGAAACAAGTACTAAAGGTACTAGACTTGAAGAGGTAGATATACCTCAAAACCTTGATTTATTACATAAATGGACAATTCCTAAAGTTTCTATAAAAACCATTTATGATTATGGTTGGATTGATAAACTTTCTTCTAAATAATTGATAAAGACGACTGACCAGTCTTTAGCATTAAATTCGTCTGAACAGACTATTCGTTTGTTAAACAAACATGATATAGATTTATATAAACATCATTATCATTATCTGCATATTGGTATGGTTCAAATTGCATTTAAACCATTAACCCTTAAAGGATTGCCAGAGACCTTTTTAGCAGCTCTTAGAGATGCTAGAAATCTGAATTTCAGACAGTCTCTGATGGGTTCGATTGAATCTACAGTGGCCTATGGTCCAGTATACTTTAATACCCAACCCAATCTGCAACTATCTCTTTCTGATGTTAATATTCTTGATGCCTTGACTTTAAATGTGAAAACACATGGTTATAATTATGCGTCTGGTTCTGAACTTATATGTCTGTCTTATAGAATTTATTTCAAATTGTTATCTACTTTGAATCCTAGATATAAGTTATACGATACATCGGATCAGACTATACTGGTGGAAACCAATTTTGCAAGGTCCAATGGTAATTTTATATATATATATATATATATATAATTATGTGTTTTTATTATAATTTAAATTCATATTTTATAATAACTTAATTGTACAAATTATATAATTATATATATATATATATATATATATATATATATATATATATAATTATGTATTTTTATTATAATTTAAATTCATATTTTATAATAACTTAATTGTACAAATTATATATATTTTATATATATATATAATAATAATGTGTTTTTATTATAATTTAAATTCATATTTTATAATAACTTAATTGTACAAATTACAAATTTTTTTTTATATATATATATATATAAAATAATGTGTTTTTATTATAATTTAAATTCATATTTTTAATAACTTAATTGTACAAAGTTTGCATAAATTTTACTACGCTATAAGGGTCTACGTTTTACTACGCTAAAAAGGTCTAGATTTTACTACGCTAAAAAATAATCTAAACTAAGCATAAACAACAAATAAATTTAATTGCAAATAAAATACAAAACAGAATGAAAAAACATATATATAAATCAGGATATTAACAGACAAATTTATTTTACTAATTTATATTTTTTTAGAAAACACTAGTATTAAATTCGGATAAATTTAACATGCTAGTTTCGAAAAAAAAAAACACAAACCGTAATAGAACACATACAAATCAAATAATATACATTATTATAAATGTTTCAACTTAAAATAAATCGAAATACCTCGATTTAGAATTTTGGCAAAGCAAAAAGATTGAAATTTTGACTCCGGAATTGTGAATCAACAATAGCACGAAACTCTACTCGAATGTGGGACCCTTTTTCTTCGAGTTTTATGTGTCGGGGGGACCCAATTTTTTTTTTTTTTAAAGAAACATGCAGAATCGGTGGGGGACCAAGAAGAGGGGAAGAGTTTTAAAATAATGGTGGATGGATGAATTGGAGAAGAAGACGGAGGGGGTATAAAATATCTATGTATAGCGCCACTATACCTGGCGCTATACATTAATGCTGTATATATAGCGCCAGGTATTGTAACGTTATACCTGGTTATGTCAGCTTTTACAGTATAGCGCCACAATACCTCGCGTTATACCTTAACGGTTCCGTTACTGTTAGTATATAGCGCCAGGTATTATGGTGCTATATATAAAAAGGTCATTTTTTTATCACCTATTTGTGTAGTTTGAGTCCAAAAAAATTACATTTTGGTTCCGGGACCAAGGATAAAGCACTCTCTGCCGGAAGGTTACGTACTTTTTATTAGTGTTAGGTTAATCAACTTTTCTTTCAAATATATATTCCTTTTATTTCGTTAGTTGGTAATCATTCTTCAACTTGACGTTGCTGCCTCGCTAGTGAAGATGGGAAAAGAATGTAAAACAATTCATATCTACATTGTATGTTGAGCATTATTATGGGTACAAATATTGCGTATGCGTATGGTCTATGGAAGGCATATATAATTGCATGTCCTTGCATTTGTGCCTACTGGAAATCAGCTAGTTGTTATAAAACTAGATTGCAACTAAAAAAATCGTGCACACAAAAAGTTGGATTATGGAGTTCCTGCGTATAAACTTCCAGCATATTATATTGAAACTCCAGCACACAAAAAGTTGGAGCTCCTGCATACAAATATCCATCACATTATGTTGGAACTCCATCACATTATGTTGGAAGCTCATATGTAAAAAATTCGAACTCCAACATATTATGCTGGAATATTTCCGGATTTTCAAGGGTGCTTTTGTTCAGATTTTATCTTTAGATGAAAAATGACTAAATTTTGATTACTTTTGAAATTGTGGCTATTTTTCAATTATCAATTATAAATCTAACTATTTTTTATTTTTTCCCAAAAGAAAAAAGAGAAGGAACTTGAAACCGATCTTAATCTGGGCCTATCTCAGTTTTGATGGGCTTTTGCAATGAAACGATCACATGAAAAATGTTGGGTTAGACTAGGAAGCAATCCGGGATAAGTAACCAGATAAAATGCATTATCAAAGTACAGCCAAACTTTGTCCTTCTAATTCCATTTCTAAGTTCCCATGAGAAGCCAATTCGGCCAAGACAAGTATAAGTGGATGAGAGCCTTTTAAGAGGGATTGTATATAAATTGTTAAAAAAGTTAAGGTATTTATTGAAAACTGAAAAACTTTGAGAAAATAATAAAAAAGTTCTTATTATAGTATATATATAAAAAAATCCCATGAAGGAAACGGCCTTAATATTTTGTTGGATTTGCCAACTTATTGAATTATACAGCACCAAAAGCAAAACTATCTAATCGAAAGAGATAGACAAGAAGGGAGGATGATGCACTGCGAAAAGCGGTAAATTACAGAGGTTAAAATTGCAGTTTGCAGAAGTTAGAAACCTCCGCTATTTGTTGTCACGCCGGTTGAACAGACCTTCGTAGTAAGCATCGCTACTATTAATTTGCGACAGATAAATGTGGGGTTTCCCAAACTGCCGTGACATCAAATTGCAACTTTAACCTGCGCAATCTCATGTGCGAAAATAGATTATTATTTTTTAAATTTAACTTTTTGTTTGAGTGTTGGGGTTGTAAACCCCTGCAAATTTTTATGTGTACACCATCATAATTTGTTCAATTTATTTTGAGGGTTTTAACCCCATCTATTTTTAAATATATTATAGAATTAATATTTTATCATCAATATGCCATACTTTTTCCCAAATATCAATTGAAATATTAATGCTTAAACCAGAACATTAAAATTAAGAAATATCAACATTTCATTAACCATTAAAAATACTATGACAGAGTAGTATCATATGTCATCAAGCTAAATTAGAACATAGTTAATCATCTATATTAGTCAGCTATTATATTGTCTTAATCCATCCACTTCAATTAAAATGAATCTCAATGGCTATCACTGAGATTACTAGCACCAGAAATCTTCTTGCACCCGTCGGTAAAACCGGTCCACTAACTGCATCACTTGGCTACAGCAAAAAGTCAAAAAAAAAAATACAACTATTAAAAGGAGTATTAAGAAACAAGTCATTGAGATAAAATATATGTTGTCACCGCTCAGCCATAATATAATTGTCTTTCATATTCCTATCAATATCCAGCAAGCATATTTGTTTTACGGCCCAGCAATAGCTGTAGAATCAATATAAAGGTGGTAAAGTACGCAACATTCTATCAAACAAATTGCAATTGAACAACTATAGAACTACATCGAAGAGGTCACTGTAGATCTTTAAAAGGTTGAGCTGCTATTGAACAACAATTAGGAGGTAACTTCAAGTGGAAAAAGTATTTGAAGTTTTAATGTTGCACCCAATCTTTAAGTACTTTAGTTAATATATGAAACTTCAATAAGACTGGTTTATATAGAGCTTTTTAGCTCAAACATCAAGCAAAAGACATGGAAAGAGTATCAGAAAGATTATGTCGGAAAGAGTATCAGAAAGACCAAGTTAATATACCATCCATTGTTTTGCCCAGCAAACATCCCAAGTTTGGCCACTAATAAACCAGAGACACTTTCAAAGTTAGCATTCTATTCAGTGGACGCTGCTATCCCTGTGATTGACTTACAATTCACGATGATGACGACGACGGCAACAACAACAACTATCAGCGAAGCGTGTAGAAATTAGGGATTATTACATTTGGTGAACCATGGTATTCCAATTACTCTATTGAACCAAATTCAAGAACATGCTAAAAAGCTCTTCTCTCTGCCCTATGAAACTAAAACGTCAAAGGGCTAAATATATCCCTCTAATTTCAAATATTGTTTACCTATACCCTTCGTTATACTGTTGGGCTATCTATATCTCTACCGTTATACTTTGGAATAAAAATACTCCTATTGTCATACTTTGAAACAAAAATACCCCTATTTTGGATGGAGTGCCACGTGACAACACCAGATTAAAACGACCCATTTTTTTTACCCGATCCGTTTTTAAAGAAACCTACAACCCGACCTCTATTTTCATTTTTCCAGTTTTTTTTTTTTAATTTCAGTTTTTTAAAAAACGAAAATGTTTTTTTCTGTTTTTACCAAAAAAAAAAAATCAGTTTGTACAAATTTGTTTTTTCAGTTTTTACAAAAAGAAAATCTTTAAAAAAACTGAAAAAAATGAAAAACAAACATTTTTCAAAACAAATATGTATAAACTGATTTTTTTTTTGTAAAAATAGAAAAAAATATTTTCGTTTTCTAAAAACTGAAAACATTATTTTTAACAAAATATTTTCGTTTTTGAAAAATATTTTTTTCCATTTTTTCATTTTTTTAAAAGAATTTTGTTTTGTAAAAACTGGAAAAACAAATTTGTAAAAACAGATTTTTATTTTGTTTTTTAACAAAATATTTTCGTTTTTTATTAACTTAAATTTAAAAAAAAAAACTAAAAAATCGGGTTGTGGGTTTTTTTAAAAACGGATCGGGTAAAAAAAAGAAATTGGACGTTTTAATCTGGTGTTGCCACGTGGCACTCCATCTAAAATAGGAGTATTTTTGTTTTAAAGTATGACAATAGGGATATTTTTGTTCCGAAGTATGACGGTAGGGATATGGATAGCCCAATAATATAACGAAGGGTAATGGTGAACAATATTTAAAAGTAGAGGGGTATATAAAAAGGCCTTCTTCTCAATTACTAGCAACAATATGAGTCCTATATCCTACTTTTGGGGTACTCCTGCTCTAACTCATTCTGGATCTGCTGTAGCACAAAAACGAGGTCCCCAAGCAAATAACTAGAGCCTACAATGGATGGAAGGATTCAATGTTTCGTTATCTCAATTGTCACATCTTCACTATCAACAGAATGAAACGAAACTTATTAGACGTGGATATTCTAACTGGAGCAACTCATTCTTTCTTATTAGACACGCACACATGAAGGAAGAAATTAATGTGGCCTTTCAAAATCATAAACATCATCACTAGTCTCTTATCATCATGATTCTTTTTCTTTCATAAAAACGTCCACCAAGATCAAAACAAAGATATTTGAAGTGATCACTATCACTCCCAAAACTCCATAGTCGCACATTATATGGTACATAATCATCCATTGAATTCGAGGCGGATGGTGACGTTGGAGGAATTACATGTCACGTCTCGACTTTGGAGAGCGAGACCGACACTCAACCGAGTTATCCAAGTAAAGCAATACTTAGTACCTACAATCCAACCTTGCCCATGAACAATTTGAGAGTAAATTACAAGACGTAGACAATGAGGAGATGAAAGACTACAACATCACATTTCGTTACTGATAAGTGTGGATTTTGACCATTTATTATCACCTTTTTGTTTCTGTTTTCGTCCGAAAGCATTGATTTATGTTCCCAATACTAATGAAAGTGTGCAATTATAGGAATGTTGGAAATTTGGGCTCTCATGAAGAAATTCGACTAAAAAGGAGTGTTTCGACTCACAAGGCAAGAAGGGGCGCAAAACATAAGAAGTGCGGTCTGCGGAGGTATTTCTGCGGCCGCAGAAGAAAGTGTGGATAGCGGAATTCCCTCTGGTCGCAGAACTAATGAACAAACCTAACAGACTTTAAACAGAAGTGCGGACCGCACATGAATTGTGCGGCTGCAGAACAGGGTCCGCACTGACAAAAAATTCAAAATTTCAGAGAGTGTGCAAATGATCATGACTTGAAGCCTTTCCTGAAGTGCGGACCACACAAGAATTGTGTGGTCGCAGAAGCTGCATTGCAGCTTCAGACTAAAGTGTGTGTGATGACCCGATAGGTCATCTTATGTTTTAGAATCTAATTCTGTGCTTTGAAGCCTTAAATACCTCATCTTAGCCTTCCTCAATTTGCGTGCACAGTTCGAGTATTATTTCGAAAAGCTTTTATGTTAAAAATAAGAAAAGATGAAATTTTTGCCTTAAAATTCACTTGAGTTGACTTCGGTCAACGTTTTAAGCAAGCAGACCCAAATTCATATTTTGACGGTCCCGATGGGTCCGTATCATAATTTGGGACTTGGGCGTATGCCCAGAATCGAATTTGGAAATCCCTAGCCCGAGTTATCACACTTTGTTGAAATTTGAAGGTTTAAAGGCTTAATAACTTTGAAAGTTTGACCAATATTTGACTTTATTGATATCGGGTTCGTATTTTTGATTTTGAAATCCGGTATAGGTCCAAAACTATATTTATGACTTGTCTATCAAATTTTGTGAGAAACGGAGTTGGTTTGACGTGATTCGGATATCCGGTTGTGAAAATATAAGTTAATGAGTTTTCTTAAAAATTTCATTTGATTTGGTGTCCAATTCGTAGTTCTAGGTGTTATTGTGGCCATTTGACCGCGTGAGCAAGTTTGTATGATGTTTTTACACTTGTGTGCATATTTGGTTTAGAGCTCTGCGGGCTCGGGTGAGTTTCGGATAGGTTACAGAGTGGTTTAGACTTAGAACTCAGCTGGTGTTCTGCAATTTCTGGTACTAGTCTTTGATCTCGCAATTGCGAGATCAGTGATCGCATTTGCAAACATTCCCAAATCCTGGCAGGCTCGCATTCGCAAGCAAATTCTTTGCATTTGCGATGAGTACCTAGGTCAACATGTGTTCGCATTTGTGATCAAGAGGTCGCAATTGCGGGAGGCTAGAGTTTGCATTTGCAAACACTTTATCGCAAATGCGATGAAAGCAGAGGTGCGCATACTTCACATCTTCAAATTTTCAAAATAAGAAAACCTTAGAGGCGATTTTCCCAAACACACTTCTTCCCCAATCCATTGGTACATGATTCTAACCTATTTTCTTTCAATCGTTCATTACATTTCATAAGTTTTAACCTAAAATCTAGTGATTTCATGGTGAAAATTGGGGGTTTGTGTAGAATTAGGGTTTTTTTTGTAAAATTGGGATTTAGACCTCAAATTAAGGTCGGATTCCAAAATAAATTACATAACCGGGCTCGGGGGTGAATGGTTAATCGAATTTTGGTTCGAATTTTAGGTTTGGACCAAGCGGGTCTGGGAGTTGACTTTTATTGACTTTTTCAATAATGACCTAAATTTAATCCTTTGCAATCGTGGGTAGTTCTTAAGGCTTAATTTGAATCGTTTGATTGGTAACTTGCTAGATTCCATTGGTTCGGAGGCTTGATTGAAAGGAAAAGTTGTGGTTGAGCTTTGAATTGACCCTTGGAGCGAGGTAAGTGTCGTGGTTAACCTTGACTTCAGGGATTAGGACTTGCTTGTCTAATTGCTACATGTTTAGATGTTGGGTACAACATATATGTGAGGTGACGAGTACTTATGCGTTGTTGTTGGGTTAAAGCATGCGGGTGGGATTGTTCTATGTAATTTATTGTTTACTTTGATGATGTTATCGATGCTTAGACTAATTACTTATTATATTGATCGTTCTTATCGCGTTTATAGGCTTTTGTGATAATTAAGTATTGTTGCTATAATTGAGATTGGTATTGAGGAACCATGGTTGACGTAAGTCTTGTTCTTATTATTCCATCTCCCTATTGTTACTTGTTCATTGTTATATGGCAAGGGAGAGTGTTAATGCATGAATGGTGATGCCGTGCCATATTGTGAGTGTTAATGCACGAAGGGTGATGTCGTGTCATATTATGAGAGTTAATGCACGAAGGGTGATGCCGTGTCATATCTATTGATTTATATTGAAAGTGAGAGTAAAAGCACGAAGGGAGATGCCGTGTAATTTTCTTCATTGTGCATAATTGTTTTTTCTAGTTAAAGGCATATTTACTGTTCTGGTTATCATTTCCGTTGTATTTCTCATATCATGTATCCCCTTTAGTATGTCCCCCTCCCAATAGTACATGTTTAGTTTTTATTTATTGTTATCTTGTATGCATGTTGTTATCTGCACAGTGTAGGTTAGAAGTACTTTGGTTATAAGTACGTTACTTTATGTTTTGATGATCTAACAAACTTACTATCCAGAACCAGATAAGTAACCTGTTACACATGTACAAGACCACAAGATTACAAGGTCCCAGGTTGGGATTCAGCGTGGAATATGATTCAACTCTTCAGAAGTGGAAGGAATAGCTGAGGGACCAGGTCCCAACCAGTTCCTGAGGAGACTGTACGAACTCAACTTTTCAGTTGGAAAGTTGCTGCCTATACAGGCTACAGTGCAGGAACAGTACTACAGTCAACTTTTCAGGGAAGACTTTTTACCTACCTTGCTTACATCATTGTAAGTGATGTCACATATGTATATATGCATTCAAGGGAGGTAAAACAAAACACTTGATCATTGGAGAAGCTCATTCATGTGACTATCTAGCAAGCAAGTTTCAAGTGCTTCAAGAATAAAGAACAAAACAACTACGAACCAGTCCCGCATAGAGTTATTGGATGTCCTTAGTTGAGTTATAACTTTGTAATAGTTCTTCAAATTTTAATTCCTATCTATCTTATTTAGAAGCATTCTATAGGAACCCATTTGTAAACCTCAAACCAGTGTGTTTGAGTCTTTGCTAGAGTTAGTCATGTTGTAAAGTCTTCGTAATAGAGTTATTACAAAGTGGCTTGTAATAGAGTATTATAAGTTAGTAAGAGATTAAGAGGTTAATTCCTAGGTTGCATAGGTTTTAATCTAAAAGTTGCTCAATAGTGAAGTTGAAATCCTACAAGGGTAGGTCGTGAGTTTTAATCCTGTTGAGCTGAAAATTTTTCACGTAAAATTCCTCTTGCCATTTAATTATTGTTGTGTGTATGTGTACTGTTGGACCTGATAGAGAACCTGGTTCTCTATAGAGTTTGGTGGACCCTTATATTCTATCAATATCTCCTTGTTATTACTTGTTCATTGTTATATGATAAGGGAGAGTGTTAATGCACGAAGGGTGATGCCGTGCCATATTATGAGAGTTAATGCATGAAGGGTGATGTTGTGCCGCATCTATTGATTTATATTGAAAGTGAGAGTAAAAACATGAAGGGTGGTGCCATGTAATTTTCTTCATTGTGCTTAATTGTTTTTTTCTGGTTAAAGGCATATTGACTGTTATGGTTATCATTTCCATTGTATTTCTCGTATCCTGTATCCCCTTTAGCATATCCCCCTCCCAATAGTACATATTTAGCTTTTATTTGTTGTTATCTTGTACGTATGATATTATTTGTACAGTGTTATTACGTGGGTGTCTTGTCATAGCCTCGCCACTACTTCGTTGAGGTTAGTCTCAACACTTACGGAGTACATGGGGTTGGTTGTACTCATAATACACTTTGCACTTCTTGTACAGACTTTGGTACTAGCCCCAACTGTTCGTGAGGCATAACAACTCAGATTTGCTCATTGGAGACTCGAGGTAGATCTGCTGGCGTCCGTAGATCTTGAAGTCCCCTTCTATTTTCCCTATTTTTCTATTTCTTTTTGTTCAAAACAGGTGTATTTCTTTTAGATTCTATTTGTAGAAAATTCTAGAAGCTCGTGAGTTGTGACTCCAGATCCGGATTGTAGTAGATATTTTGGGCATTTATATTCTTCCACACACAGTTTTATTTCAGTTTGGCTTCTGTCATGCCCCAACTTCGGGAAGTGCGACCAGTGCTCAACTGAGTAAACCCGGCCGAGAAAGCCTACTAGACACTTCCTACCTAGCTCACTTACGCTCAAGAGAAGACGTGATTCCATTAATTAGACAATAAGAGATCATACAAGTACATTACTAAGCCATTCTATTAATCACATCATTGTTTAGTTTTCAAAATACATACACCTTACTATTTAGTGGAATAATAATCCAAACACAACCTCAGCCTTTGACCTTCCCAACACCCGTATATAACCCACATAATGTCTACGGATCCTCTAAGTAGGTACAAAAGAAAGTACTACAAAAGTGCTGGCAACAAGGCTCCGGCTATACCTCAAAACGTGGCAATCACATGCAGAATATGTATGACATGACCCCGGCAAGAAGTGGGGCTCACCAAGTTTGTTGGGAAGATGAAAGCAAGTACCTCTAGCTGCGATCAACACTGTCGGCTATGGAACCACCTACATCTATTAAAAGATGTAGCACCCTCGGCAAAAGGGGCTTTAGTACTATGGAATAGTACTAGTATGTAAAGCTAAGCACCAATCTTAGTAGAACGAACAATGAAACAAAAAGAAATCAAGAAAGGAGACCGTCATGATATACAATAAGAGCTTCAATACATATCAAAACATCAAATAAGGATCACATAATTTCCGGACAAGTTCCCATCTTATTTAGGTTTGATAATCTCAGTGCCATGTGCCACAATCCACAATACCACCGTGTTCCTACATGGAGTCCGATCTCGACCTGACCGGTTAGGTCATCTCATTTGAGACATCATCCATTTCCATAATTTCAATCAATCAATTAAGCACAATTACCACCATGTGTGCGACATGGTGTCCGATCACGGCTTGATCGGCTAGGCCATCTCACTTGAGACATCATCCATTCAATCGTTTATCTCAATTCACATTTCCTTTCAATCTTTTATTACATGGCACATGTAACCTCATATATCACATCATTTTTGGCCTTTAGCCACATTTCACAATTTACGTACCCTTTTTACATGTTCAAAAACATCATTATAGCAACAATAAGGCCTATCATGTAAGGCATGTTCACACTCAAGGGAAAAACGCAGGAATTCTAAGCATACAGAGACTTTACATATGAATTGGCACAAAAACCTTTATTCAATTTCTTAACATGAGTTCTTAACCTTCCTCACACATATTCTACACTATCAAACATACTCAAATAGGAAGATCAAACATGATAAGCAGTTAGACAATCATTTAACATGAATCTATCAACACAACACAATAGGGCAAACAATTCTAACATGATCAATTTAGGGACTTACACCAATTTCACGGATGCCAAGAGTTTGATTCTAAGAAGAAAGGGTTTAGCCATAAATACCTCAATAGAGCTTTCCTTAATACTTTAAAGGGGGGGGGGTTTCCTAAATTAGCAACTTCAATCTATTTTAGCAATATCACAAAATGGGACCCATAATTAGGAGAATGATGTGTAATTCTAGCTCACTAAAGTATTCTACCAAACATTATATGTGCATTGTGTTTCAAGACTCTTTTTGTGTAAAATTATATCATCTCACACCCCAATCTTTAACATTTTAGCTTAGAATCTCCCTATACCATTTTATCATACATGCATGCAAGATAATAACTCCAGTACCCACAAACTTTCTTGATAATTACCCATATTTAGCTAAAATTCGAAATTAAGGGTTAGGGTGTAGAATCTTACCTCAATGATGAAAATCTGGTGTGTTTTTCCTTGTTAATCTTCAAAGATTTGTGTAAGAATTGAAGGATACTTTAATGAAGATCACTTTCTCATACTAGAGCTCCCTCTCTCACTCTATAACATCAGATTTTTGCTGAAAAATGACCCATTGTGAGTATTTAATGAAGTTGGGTCAGGTTATAAAGATAGAAGAATGGATAGTCCAAGATTTCGGACCGGGCTACAGGCCTGGCATCGCCAGCTTAAAGCCTGGCCCAGCCTGGCTAAAGCTTGGCCTAGCCGTGACGAAAAATTTCAACTCCCCATCGTATTGTTCAACTCAAAACTCCAAAAATGCAACGTATTAGCCTACCTTGACACCACAAAACTTTAATTTACATAGTGAAGTTTTCCGGGGCCTTACATTCTCCCCCACTTAGGATCATTCATCCTCGAATGAGAAGTAAGTTCTGCCTCCTAATACATAACATAACTTATCTCTTCTTTTGCACAGCTAAATCTCCCACATTCTTACCAACTCTCACATTTTCCAAAAATTTCGGCAGAGTTTCCTTTGTAATTGGGTCTATCCACTTGTCAGAGAAACCAATCCTAACAACATATACATAACACAGTGATATAACATAACTCAAGACAACACCGACAGTAGCCTCACAACCAATCATATAACCAAAAGGAACACCTCTAACATTTACTGCACAAGTGATACAAAATTCATAGGCGACAGTTTCACAGAAAGGATTACATAGCTATTCAAACAAATGAGGGTACTTCTTCTTCATTTTCCTCGGCCTCCTAAGTGGCCTCCTCAACCTGCTGGTTTCGCCATAAAACTTTTACAGAGGCAATTTCTTCATTTCTTAGATTTTGGACTTGCCTATCAAGAATAAAAACTGGAATTTCTTTATATGACAGTTCTTCGTTAACCTCTATAGTCTCAACTGGCACAATAGCCGACGGATCTCCAACTACCTTCTTCAACATAGATACATAGAATACCGGGTGCACTAATGACATTTTAGGTGGTAGCTCGAGCTTGTACGCCACCTGACCGATCCTATGAATGATTTTGTATGGCCCGACATACCTCAGACTTAATTTCCCTTTCTTTCCAAACCATGTTACGCCCTTCATGGAAGAGACCTTCAAGAGTACCCAATCATCTTCTTTGAACTTCAAGTCCCTATGACGAACATCTGAATAGGACTTCTGACAACTTTGAGCAGTTTTCAATCATTCTTTTATGATCTTAACCTTCTCCATAGCCTGATGCACGAGGTATGGTCCTATCAATTTGGCTTCCCCAATCTCGAACCATCCAATGGGAGATCTATATCTCCTACCATATAAAGCCTCGAACGGTTCCATCCGAATACTAGCATAATAACTGTTGTTGTAGGAAAATTCTACGAGTAGTAAATGATCATCCCAGCTACCCTTGAAGTCAAAAAACACAAGCGCGCAACATATACTCAAGTGTCTAAATAGTCCGCTCTGTCTGCCCGTCAGTCTATGGATGAAAGGTTGTACTAATATTCACCTGAGTACCCAAACCTTGCTGAAATTTCTTCCAAAAATTAGCCGTGAACTGTGCCCCTTGATCAGAAATGATAGAAACTGAGGTGACATGCAACCTCACTATTTCCTTGATATACAACTAAGCATACTATTCTGCTGTGTTGGTAGATTTAACGGGCAAAAAGTGTGCTGATTTTGTGAGTCGATCCACGATTACCCAAATTGAGTCGAACTTGCACAGAGTGCGCGGTAGTCCTACCACAAAGTCCATATTAATCATTTCCCACTTCCACATTGGAATTTCTATGTTCTGTGCCAACCCAACAGGCCTTTGGTGTTCGGCCTTCACTTGCTGATAGTTTGGACATTTTGCCACAAAGTCCACTACACTCCTCTTCATGTCATTCTACCAATACACTTCCTTAAGATCATGATACATCTTTGTAGAGACTAGGTGCACGGATATTTAGAAGTGTGAGCCTCAGCCATTATTCTCTCCTGAAGACCGTCTATATTTAGAACACATATCCTCCTTTGGTAACGTAGCGTACCATCATCCATGCCAAGAAAGGAAAAAAGTTGTGGTCTTATGTCTATGAATCCCCTCCTTCAACTGTACCAATAATAGATCATCTTATTACTTTTCTTTTACTTTCACAACAAGTGATGATTGAGCCTTATTTTGCACAATTACCATTCCTTTACTGGAGTCCGCAAGACGAACTCCCAAACTAGCCAACCAATGAACCTCACTGGCCAATCAGCCTTTGATGTGCCTCAAAGTGAGCCAAACTACCCATAGATCTCCGGCTAAGAGCATCCGCCACGACATTGTCTTTTTTCGGATGATATAGAATATTGATGTCGTAACCTTTGAGTAACTCCAACTATTTTCTCTTCCTCAAATTAAATTCCTTCTGCTTGAAAGTATATTGAAGGCTCTTATGGTCTGTGGCTATATCCACATGGACCATATACCGACAATGGCACAAAATCTTTAATTCAAATACCACTGCTGCAAGTTCTAAGTCATGTTCTGCATAGTTCTTTCCATGATTCTTGAGTTGCCTAGAGGCATAAACTATCACCTTAACACGTTGCATCATTAGTGGAACATCTTTATCACATTACTCTTACATAAGATCTCCCACGGATCGAGTTCTATAATAATTTCCCTGACATGGTTACAATCTCATGTGAATACTTCAACTAACTCTTCCAAATTCTCAACAAAAGACATTACTGAATGCATTTTCTCATAGGACCTTCTATCTCAAATGAGTAACACCTACTAACTTGCGCACATACCCTTATAACATCAACCTGCACGACATTGCATCAAATGTAAGGTAACACTATGCTCAGACTTTTCTTAGCCAACATCTTCTCCCCTTATGTGCCTTATAGAATTCAAGAAACCGCACTACTTCCCCTGTGAACATTCTCACAATCCCTCTTTACGGTTAAACACCTCCCAAAAAACATATCGACACCCTTTATATATATATATATATATATATATATATATATATATATAATTCAGGAAGAGTCACTGGCCCGAACAAGGCATTCTCTAAAACTTGAGATCCTCCTCAATTCTTCAACGACAACTTTTGGTTTTACTCTTAAGTGTAAGACATAGTCCACCTGATTCCATCCTCGATGAGTAAATCACCTCATTCCCCATATTGTAGCTACCAATAGAGTTCCCTGATATTGTGTCTTAAGAGTTACCATGTTAAACATGTCTGGTCCGTAACAAGTGTTCATCCTCTTTCAATCTATTGCGAACCTTTCATTTGCCCTCTAGGTAGATTGTGTTGTCTTTCCCTTTTTGATCGCCCTTTGGCCTGGCCAATATGCTGGTACCATCTTTTCTTTCTAACTGGAAAATTTATTCCCATTCCATTTTGCTCATAGTGCATAGTTGATAGCCTTATTGTGTCGCACACTTGTCTGCCTCCTGTGAACTTGTAATATCATTGTGTCTGGTTTAATCAGTTTACCATACCACAACTTCACCATCAGTAGTCTTACTTTCCATTGTATGTAGACATGAACTCTCTCTAGATCCTTTAGTTGACATTCAGTGTCACCCAAGTCGGTTGCATTACGGTTAGTCCTTTATAACTTTTATTAACACTTATGCTCTAAGCAAGTCCATGTTGATACCCAATTTTTTTTTATGTATTTTTATGCTCAAAATACTTTCAAAATAGCATGTGTATGCATATATAAGCATGCACAAAAGTTTTGGTATTTTTTCCTAATTTTAAGGATTTTTAAAATCAATTTATTGTCTATTTTAGCAGTGCAAAATCCAATAATTATTCCCAAAATTATCATCTTAGCGAATAATTTATTTCTATTCTCATATTTACACCAAAATATAATTAAGATGATTTTTTCATATTTTTATAAATTTATTTAGTATTTTTAAAACTAAATTGCATATAATTGCAATTATAGCCTATTTTAAGATTAATAGCATTTCTATAATTATAAAATTGGTTTCAATATTTTTAAATTAATATTTATGCATTATTAGTTGGGCCAGTACTTTTAATTTATTTTTAAAATCGTTTTTATTATTTTATGAAATAAAAAGGGACAAAACTGGCTATTTAAAAACAAGCCTCATTTAGTTTCAATTGCAGCCCATTTTGTATTTCGATTATAGCCACATTAACCCCCCCAATTGACCAAATTTGAATCCCAGCCGGGCCAGCCCAATTCCGTACCCTTTGACCCATTTAACTACCTGACCCAAGGCTCCTTTAATTCAGACCGTTGATCAATCTGATCAACGGTCACGATCTCCCCTTTCCATTTTAGTTCCCCAAACCTTACCCTAGTCCCTATTAGCCAGCCGCCTTTGAATACTCTCTACCCTCAAACTCTCTCGAAGATTCTTCGGAACCCTAGCCGTCTCTAACCCCTTTTTCACCGTACTTTCACTGGAATCAATGGCTTCTCAGGCCATGGATGGTCTATACTCATTCCTCTCCACCATTAGACCTTGGTTGTTCGAAGTTGTGAGGCCTGACCTCGATGATTCCCTCTACAATCTTCTCTGATCTTTGATTTCATGGTTTCTCCGGCCATGCTCCGGCACATTCGAGACTCAGGAGCCCGGTTCTTGACCTTCCCGACTCAGGACCAGACTTGTTTCCAAGACTTTCTCATTTCTAGGGTTTCTTTGAAACCCTAAGCCATTTGAGGTTCTTTCACCGTCATTTATTTAGATCTGTACTATGTCTCTGCTTTTCTTGACATCTATAGTGTTTTCCCCAAAAGTTTTTGTCAAAATCGCGTCTCCCCGATTTTTAGGGTTTTCGCAAGGATTTTTGAAAAAATCTTTCTAATTCTTTTCTTATTTGCTTTATGTGTGTTTGTTTATACCTTGCTCGTATGATTTTTTTTATTTTATGCATATATTGTCTTTTACCTTCTTCTTTTCTCTTGTTAATTTCTGCTATGTTTTCACTACTCTTCTGCTATATGTGCCTACCGTTAAAGTCATTTGATTTTTGACTCTGTTCATGTGCTTACATGCTTCATCTGCTTATGTTCAAGTTTGCACTGTCTCTTTCTTCTGAACTCGTTATGTTCTGAGTTTCTCGAATATGTTTTTCATGATTTTTCTTCCTTTGTTGTTCAAGCATGCTATCATGTTTGTTTTGTTGAGACTCTAAAAAACAAATGGTTTGATTTCCCACCTCCATGTCTGATTCAATATTTGAAACCCTAGGATTTGGGGTTTCCTTTTGACGATTTTGATTTTTGTGTTCGAGTCAGGGTTCCACAATGGGCCCCTGGACTCTCAGACTCACTATAAGTCTGCAGGTTGAACCTGCATCTCCTTGCTTATGATTCTGAACTTCTCTTCGATTAAAATTCTCTTTTAAACAACTTGACAGTCTCTTCTTGATTTACATGTTTGAGTATTTATATATATGAGAACTCTTCTTTCAAAAAGACTTTGCCAACTACTAATTGATTCCGGATTCCTTTAATTGTGTTCATTTGATTGTTACTGGTTTTCCCTAATTGAACCTTTCTTTACCCCTTTTCCTGACTCGATTCATTCGAGTAAAAGTCTAAAGTTTTAATTTTACTGGTTGATTCCCTTTCCTTTTTCTTTACAAGCCGTGTACTATTAGCTTGTTGCCCTAAATAGCTTCTATGTACTTACCCTTTATTATATTACTGAGAAAATATTTTTTAAAATCCCTTTCCATAATTGCTTTACCCGCTTGAGATCAGAATCCCTCAATTAAAAGGAGACTGATCAGAATGATATTTCCTTACCTTTTTTTTGCTTACTTGCTACACTATAAGAGGGGCTTTAATCTTTAAGCTTTGATAAAACCTTACTCTCTCACATACACTTTCAATCACAATACTTTTCAATACCTTCTACTCTCTACTGAGACTTTTGTACTGCTTTGCAATTTGGCTTTTCAAGACTGTTGTTTTACTTACCTGTCTTTCCTGAAACTGGTATGTCTAATTTAATTTCTTGAATCACCCCCTATGTGTTTATTTTATAGTTTCAGTACTCTTTCCCACTTTGCTGTTCATGTTCAGTAGTTAAATAATGTGTGTTTCTTTCCTTGTATCTTGCTTCTATTATGAATCCATATCCCCCTATTCCCCTCTATATATCTGAGTTAATGGTTTTGGCCTGGCAATATCTAAATTACTTCCCAGGTCTGAACCTGACCTTCAATAGGTCCTAACTCCCAATTTAAGCTGACAGGGTAGTCAGGGGTGTGCCAGCATCCCAATTGCTGGGCATGACCACTAGTTTGTCATGGATCCTCCCTAATTCCCCCTCTATTGCACTTACACTTACTCTTAAACTCTAAGTTTTGCCCCCCTCCTATGAGCCTTGCCTTGGGAAGCTGGAGTTCCCTCTGAACTTGGATAATGGAGGGCTGGCCATTCTTCACTGCACTATAATTCTATAATATAATTGGGTGTAAGCACTGCCTGGAGTTCACAAAGTTTCTTGGAACTTTGACACACCCAAAAGATGAGAAAGGCTTTGGGAATCTGATCCCGGAAGTTGGTTTATCTCATATTATTGGACTTTGAGTCTGAATTAGGCTGTTCAGATGTAGTAGGAATTTCCGATGTAATATACTTTTTCTGGATTCATTCAACTGGTAATAATTTGTAATAACTATGAGGTGTATAGTAAAAATGGGGGAGGGTCTCTCATGTTATGCATATGGGGTAGATATCATGCTTTAGGTTTTATTTCTTCAATCACAACATTTTTGTTTATATATTTGCATTTAGAAATTCAACCTATAAGATTGTTTCATTATGCATTTAGAAATCCTGCCTATAAGATTGTTTCATTATGCATTTAGAAATCATGCCTATAAGATTGTTTCATTTCAGCATCAAAAAACGTGTCTATAAGTTTCTATACTTCTGCATATAGAAATCATGACTATAGGCTTCCGCACTTCTGCATATACACATTAGGCAAACAGTCTATAGGTTAAAATAATAAATTGCATCCTAGTCACCATGCTTATAGGACTCTTTTACTTACGTAACCGTTTTAAACCAATGACACTTAGAGATCATGCCTATAGGAGCAAATCAGTTGAATCAGTTTCGTTTCGAATCTAATTCATAAGGCCATAGATTTTTGTTTATAAAACCAGCATCCTTTTCGTAAAAATCAGTATACACTATTAGATATCATGACTATAGGTCTCACTTAGGCAAACTACTAGGTAATTAACCAACTGTATTAGTTTTGATAACTACATCCAGACAGGGCTAATTCGGACTCCTCATCTGAAAAAATATGTGATAAATCAGCCTGTCCTACACCTTAATTTATTAAAGACCGAACCAGTACTTGTAAGTCATGCTAAATAATTTGTGCATTGAATTAGGAGGCCTACTTGAGCCTTAATTGCTATTTGTTCACCATTTAACTGCTGTTTGTTTTTTTGCTTGTCGCCTAGATTTTTATCCTTTTGAAACTCTGAAAAAGCCCAAACTCCCTCCCCTTTAGGATTAGTAGTCTCAAATGCCTCCAGGACTGATAGGATCGGGACGGGTAATAGCATGCAATAAGTAACGACCCCATGCTGTGCTTTAATACCTTAACGGGGTAGGAAGGGTAGTTACAGATATGATGACCGGTGCGCTAATACCACGTGTAGCCCCTCTTTTGAGGAGTGATTACCGGGTATTGCATTGATGTGATCCATAGTAATCATAAACCTAGGACCCCCTTCCCTTTTATTTAATTTCATCTATTCCTTGTAGAATTGTTTAAATCTTTCATCAAATTCCTGCCCCTTTTTACCCTTTCACAAGTTTCGACTTACTTGCAATGTTGTATGTGAACCCCTTCTTACTTGAGCCCTTAATTGTTTATTTGATTATGTGAAGTCACAATTGTAACATGGCCGGGAACCACACTAGTGGATCTTGAGGGGTGCCTAACACCTTCCCCTCGAGATAATTTCTAGCCCTTACCCAAACTCTGGTTCTTCAAACTCAAACCCTTCTTAGTGTCCTAATGCACTTAATCATTAGGTGGCGACTCTTCAAATTCCAAAACTCAATTCCCAAAAGGGAACGAGTTGTCCTCCCAAATGTCACAAGCCCGATTTTGCTTTTTTAGAAAAAGGGGGCGCGACAACGTGCCGACTTTGTTAGGGACATTTCTTTTAGGCTTTTACCATTTCATGTTATTTGTGACTTTACTGCTTCTTTATTGCCTTTATTTAATGTCTTTATTTCTCTTCTATTACGAAACTAACTTGGCTCCTTGTTTCTTTTCTTTAATGCTTTCCTTTACTGCTTTCCTTCAATACTATTGTAATTATGAGCAATTATTGTAATCATTACTTTATGAACGTGCAAATACATAACAACTTGTAACTGCATATTCAACATCATATTCCACTCGTGCCAAACAAAATACCATAGAAATGCTTATAATGAGTGGTTCGCCCTTCCAATATCATTACCCCCTAAATTTGGCAAAGGCGTATTTGTGGTAAAACTAGTCGATCAACGGTGTAGTCGACGGCTTCGTGTTTTTCCCTCTTGAGTTGTCCGCTCTAGGGTACCAGTCTAATACCCTATAGAAACCCTACTCTGTTCAATTGTGCATGCATTCACTGTCAAACCTAGTCGAGTCAGTTATGCTGTCCGCATAATGACTCTTTAAGATAGCCTTGTCCAAAGTCCACTGGGTTTCCTTGTAACCCAAATGGATGCTACCATGCCTGTGCATTTATTTGGTGAACTATATGCTTCTTATACCAATTATTGATATTTAATAGTCGAGTCTGGTGGGGGTAAGGGCCTAACGCTTTTGTTTTGCAGAAATGAGGCACAAAGTCCCCAGATTTGGCATGGTCACCAACATCCACCCAAGGTTGCTAAGATGGTGGGAGGATCTTCACTCCAGTGATCAGGCTCTTATTCGAAAATACCTAGGCAATTTGCCTTCTCTCGTAGAGGTCCAACCCAACAACAAAATCATAGAAGCTGCTACTCTGTTCTGGGACTGTGATAGGTCTGTGTTTCACTTCGGGGAAATTAAGATGACACCTCTGCTCGAGGAAATAGGAGGATTAGCTGGTATTCCATGGGAGACTCCGGGTTTACTTATGCTGGAAAATCGTAAGGGTAGGGGTTTTCTCAAAATGATGGGACTAAAGAAAAACACAGACTTGACCTATTTGAAGGATTCCTACATTCCTTTCGACTATCTGTACGAGAGGTATGGCCATAGTAAGTCCTACCGCACTTACCCAGATGAATTCGCCTTCACCTCATTGGGGAATATCCATAGAAGGGTCTTTGTCTTTATGTTCTACTTCTTGGGGATGATAGTGTTTCCTATGAAGAAAGCAAGGATTCACACCAGGCTAGCTATGGTCACTAAAACCTTAATAGAGGGAATTGGTGGGCAACCCTTTAGCATAGTGCCCATGATCGTTGCAAAAATGTACCGAGCCTTGGAAAAGTGTCAACAAGGAGCCCCACACTTCGAGGGCTGCAACTTGCTACTCCAGCTCTGGCTCATGGAGCATCTCCAAAGGGGTGAATATCGGCAAGAGATTTAGCATAGAGACTGGGACGATCATATAGCCTTCCATCAACCAAGGCGAATGAACTACATGCCCGACATGTTTGCTCAGCCAGAAGATGCCAAAGGATTGGTAGAGCTGTTTGAAAATCTGACTGAGGATCAAATACAATGGATGTTCGAATGGTTCCCTACTGACGAGTTCATCGCCCAATCCAAGGACGTACCGTTTCTGATACTGATCGGTTTAAGAGGAACCTACCCTTATGTCCCCCTCCGGGTCATGAGACAGGCTGGTAGGAAGCAGGTTATACCAAGGGTCGACAAGATGAGTCACTTCCAGGCTGACTTCCAAGCTGATGACAGTCCTTATATGTGCCAAGCTTAGCATATGTGGCATTTCAAGATCATCATGGGAAGAGACACTATCGAGCCAGACAGATACCATGCTGGCTGCGCCCTATACTATTCAGGATGGCTGGAGGATAATCACAATGGTCTGGGCCAACCTGGGTTTGTTCGTGGTCACAGGATCATCGATGAAAAGGCTGAAGTACAGGTCAAGTACAACCAATTGCGCAAGAGGATTTAGGAATGCGAAAGTGAGCATCGGGAGATTCAAGAAGCCCATCAAAAGTTGATTGAAGAATGGAAAGATATGGCTGTCAGCGCCAATAAGCTACTAGGGTACTTGGAGCGGGGTTAGTAGAGTTGGAAAGGAAGGTCATCCAAAGGATTGAAGACTACCAGAACGCTGAGGGAAACGAAGGAGGACACTTGGCTAGAGCCTATTTACTGTTGGGACTGCGTGAACTGGTGAAGCTGTTCGATGGAGCTAAAGATGCCGAGTCTGGGGAAGGTCCTTCTGGGACCAAGTAGCTAGGAGTCTTTTATTTTGCTTTAAAAATGTAATAAGGCCAACGACCATTAGTGACATTTTATTTTTGCTATTTTAGTGTCGTTTTGGGATTTGTCTTATTTTTATCAATAAAATGAGGGATTTAGCATTATAAGTTCTCCAAATCAACTTGTCGCTAGGCCTACCTCGGGCACAACGATTCTCCCAAATTAGGACATGATTTATATTCTCGCACTATGTGTTTAAATGTTGCAACATTTCCTTCTCATAATTCGCACTAACTTGCTACCTTTTTGTTTTACCTTTTGTTTATTCCCCTCCCCAAAGGTTAGTTCATGCACTCTGGCATCGTCATCATACTCCACAAGATCTAACGGCCCTCCACCACCTCCTCCTCCGAGTCCTATCAGGAACAAGAACAAGGGAAAAATAGAAAATTTGAGCAACATCAGAAAGGAGAACTCAGTTGAAAGGGTAGAGGTTCCTCAGGGTATTCAGGATTCCAAGGAAATTGCCTCTCAGCTCGAATAAAAGTTATTGAGATTTCAGGAGGAATTGGACCAAGTTCGGAACTTGGCAAGTTTGTCGTTTTCCCTCACTACCCCAGATGTCAGTTTTCCGAACACTCAAAACCCCGCACCCCTGCAAAATATCCCAAAACCACAAAAACAACCCGCTCCCTATCACCATTGCAAAACATGCCACACTTCAGACAACACCCCAGTGCTTATCCCTGAAACACTAAATTCCACAAATGATCATCCCCACAACGCCCACATCTATATGGAAACCATTCCACACTATACTCAACTCATTTCAAGCACACCCGAGTCCGATAATAAGGACTCGATTATTAGGAATCTGGCGGAAGAACTCAAGAAGCTGACTAGCAGAATTCAGGGCGTCGAGGGAAGTAAGGGGATTGAAGGACTAAATTATGAAGACCTTTGCATTCAACCCGATGTCGAACTACCCAAGGGGTACAAACCTCCTAAGTTCGAATTTTTTGATGGTACCGGGGATCCGAGAGTTCATCTGAGGACATACTGCGACAAATTGGTCGGAGTAGGGAGGGACGAAAAGATTCGCATGAAGCTCTTCATAAGGAGTCTGAAGGGAGATGCTTTGCCTTGGTACATCAACCAAGACCCTAAGAAGTGGTCAAATTGGGTAAGTATGGCGTCCGATTTCATGGACAGATTCAGGTTCAACACGAAAAATACACCAGATGTGTTCTACATCCAGAACTTAAAGAAGAAACCCACAGAGACATTCCGCGAGTATACTACTCGTTGGAGATCAGAAGCTGCTAAGGTTAGACCAACTTTAGAATAAGAACAAATGAACAGGTTTTTTGTCCGAGCTCAAGACCCACAGTACTATGAAAGGTTAATGCTGATCGAAAGCCAGAAATTTTCCGACATCATCAAGCTAGATGAAAGGTTCGAGGAAGGTATCAAAAGTGGTATGGTAACTAACTTTGAAGCTTTGCAGGCCACCAACAAGGCTCTATAGTCTGGTGGCACGTCTAAGAAAAGGGACGTGAGTGCCGTGATGGTTGCACAAAGAAGAAAATCCCCAATCGAATACCAAACCTACCCAATACCTCCATTCACATATCAACCTACCCCAAATTACCAAGCACCCTCGCCCTCTTACCAAACTCCACCACCTGCTTACCTATAATCACCTCCACCTCCCACATATCAGCCTACTTCACCTAGATATTCCCAACCCGCACATGTCTACCAAACCTACAATACTCAACCCTCTTACTATCAATCACCTCCCACCCGCCAAAACTTTCCTAGACCCCAACTAAGCTTCGACCGCAGACCTCCCAAACAGTATACCGCCATTGCCGAACCTATCGACCAGCTGTATGAAAGGCTCAAAGTTGTTGGTTACATCACCCCTATCCCTACCGTAAACCCCGAAAACCTCTCCCAATGGGTCAACCCAAACAAAACCTGTGCATACCATTCCAGCATGAAGGGGCATACCATTGATGAGTTCCGCTCTCTGAAGGATAAGATCCAAGCTTTGATTGAAAACAAGATCATCGTAGCAAAGGAGCCATCTCTGAAAGTCTGTAACAACCCTCTTCCTGACCACAATGGTGTAGGCGTTCACATGATTGAGATAGAGGATGATTGGGACCCCAAAGGGTCGATAGGATTGATCGTTGAAGGTGACGAGCCAAAGGAACCAACAGTCACACTTAATCCGATTGTGGTCCAGATCCAGCCTTCTGAAAATGCTGAAGTAAACATGTCCATACCACTTAAGTTCGAAGCACCTTCTTCTGCAAAGACGCCAGGACCTATTGAGGTTGAGTTTGGGTCTCCAAAGACACTTGTACCATTCTAAGTGGTCGTGTTACCATCCAAGGCAAAAGTGCCTATTCCAGTGTCCATGACAGTCGTAACACTTTTCCATACGAAGGCCATACCATGGGATTACACCGCCAAGGCGAGAAGGAAAGGGAAAACCAAATTTGGAGAAGCAATTGCAGCACAGGGTATGATAAGAACCGGCAGGGTTTATACCCCAGAACATCTAGCCGAGTCCAGTAAGCAGGCCTCTAGATGACCAACCATCACTAAAACTGGGCCTGATGATCTCTGTAGGAATATACAAGCCAAAGAGTATTCGTTCATTGATCAGTTAAACAAAACGCCTGCCCAGATCTCTATCTTAGCTCTCCTACAAAGTTCTAACGCACATAGGAATGCCTTACTGAAGGTGCTGAGTGAGGCATATGTACCTAGAGAGTCATAAAATCACTTTCTACGAAGATGAGCTGCCACTTGAAGGGCTAAGCCACAACAAGGCATTGCACATCACTGTGCAGTGCGAAGATTATTTCATCACCAGAATCCAAATTGACGGAGGGTCCAGCCTCAATATTTGTCAATTGGTGAATCTCAGAACATTGGGAAAGAGTCTGCATGAGATCAAGGATGGAGCCATCAATGTCAAAGCCTTCGATGGATCCCAAAGGTCCACTATTGGGGAAATCAGTTTGTGTCTGCAAATGGGACCAACTTGGTTTGACGTTGATTTTCAAGTGATAGACGTCCCAGTATCTTACAACTTGCTATTGGGATAGCCTTGGATCCATGCCGGTAGGGATGTAGCATCAACCCTACATCAAGTAGTGAAATTCGAGTGGAATCAACAAGAGGTAATTATTCATGGCGAAGGTAGCAATCCCATATACGGTCGCCAGACCATCCCAGCAATCGGAGGAAGAAGGAAGATAAGCGGAGAAACCTACCACCACATTGAGTGAGTCAACGCCGTGGACAAGGATAAATGGTGGGATAACAAAATTGAAAGTATACTGAATTGGTGTGGATACGAACCTGGCAAGGGACTTGGAAAGAATCTCCAAGGAATCGCTAAGCCTATCAAGTTGAAGAAATACGGTACCACTTTCGGTTTGGGATATGAATACACTTGGGAGGAGTTCAGCCACTGGTCGCCACCATGGAGCAGTCCCTACTACCCACTAGAGCATCCGATACCTCGTTTGGAGCAGATTTTCTAGCCATCCAATGTCATATATGGGTCGGGATAAGAGGAAGCACTAGCGACAATGAGGAATTTGTTTTTGGAAGATGATAATATGGACTGTTGTGTCATTTTCGAGGAGGAGAGGGAGGAAGGCCCTTCTATACAAGCTGTGAGCCGAGGAGCACGCCTCAACAATTGGTCCATCAGAATCACCAGGGCCCGAAAAGCTTCGGGGTAGCAAGGCTGAACAAAGCACCATGCATTATCTTTATTTTTCGCTAGTTGACTCTCTTTCCGCATTTTTAATATTGAAATAGAGCTCCAATGTTCAAAATAATTATGAAATTTATCAAAGCATTTTAGTTTCTTATAAATCTTGCTCTTATTACTTTTTATCGTTTACTTTATTTATACATCATTACTATTACTTATCTTGATGAACCGACGATTGTGACATGCAACGAGGCAACACAACAAGCGGATATAGACTTGGAAGAAGATGGTATACCAGAAGAGGTTGTTAAAGAGGCTGAGGATTTTGAGAGCAGACCTAAGTCTAACCTAGACGAAACTGAGATCGTCAACCTGGGAGATGCAGAAAATGTCAAAGAAACGCGCATCAGTGTTCATCTGTCACCATCAGAAAAGAAAGAGTACACATAATTTCTAAGGGAATATGAGGACATATTCGCCTGGTCTTATGATGACATGACTGGTCTCAGTACATCTATTGTAGCTCACAAACTGCCAACCGATCCGACATGCCCACTAGTAAAACAGAAGCTCAGGAAGTTCAAACCTGACATGAGTTTGAAAATCAAGGAAAAAATCACCAAGCAAGTCAAAGTCAAGGTTCTCAGGGTAGTAGAGTATCCAATATGGTTAGCCAATATTGTGCCAGTGCCAAAGAAGGAAGGGAAAGTTAGAGTTTGTGTCAACTACCGGGATCTCAACCGGGCCAGTCCGAAAGATGACCTTCCCTTGCCGAACATACACATTCTAATTGACAACTGCGCCAAGCATGAACTACAGTCGTTCGTTGATTGTTTTGCTGGGTATCATCAGATATGGATGGATGAGGAAGATGCGGAGAAAACGACTTTCATTACGCCATGGGGTATGTATTGTTACAAGATGATGTCGTTCGGGTTAAAGAATGCTGGGGCCACCTACATGAGGGCCATGACTGCTATTTTCCATGACATGATACACAAAGAGATCGAAGTATATATAGATGACATCATCATCAAATCCAAGAGAGCCAATGACCACATGGAAGATCTGAGGAAGTTCTTCAACAGACTAAGAAGGTACAACTTGAAGCTGAATCCTGCCAAATGTGCATTCGGGGTTCCTGCCGGAAAACTACTTGGGTTCATTGTGAGTCGCCGAAGAATAGAACTGGATCCGTTAAAGGTCAAAGGCATCCAAGAATTGCCACCACCGAAGAACAAGAAAGAGGTTATGAGTTTCTTGGGAAGACTTAACTACATCAGCTGGTTCATAGCTCAATCCATTGTCATTTGTGAGCCAATCTTTAAGATGTTGAAGAAGGACGCCGCTACCAAATGGACTGATGATTGTTAGAAAGCCTTCGACCGAATCAAGGAATACCTATCAACACCGCCAGTTTTGGTCCCGCCCAAATCGGGTAGACCTCTATTACTCTACCTTGCAGTATTGGAAGGAGCTTTCGGTTGTGTTCTGGGGCAGCATGATGAAACGGGAAGAAAGGAGCAGGTCATCTATTATCTCAGCAAGAAGTTCACCCCATACGAGGCCCGATATTCTCTATTGGAATTCACGTGTTGTGCTCTGACTTGGGTAGCTCAGAAGTTGAGATACTATTTATGTGCCTATACCACTTACCTCATATCAAGAATGGATCCTTTGAAGTACATCTTTCAGAAGCCCATGCCCACTGGCAAGCTAGCCAAGTGGCAAATCCTGCTGAGTGAATTTGACATTGTTTACGTGACTTAGAAGACAATCAAAGGACAAGCATTGCCAGATCATCTTGCTGAAAATCCTGTGGATGGAGAGTACGAGCCTCTAAAGAGGTATTTTCCTGATGAAGAGGTATCTTTCATAGGGGAAGATATTACAGAATCCTATGATGGTTGGGGAATGTTTTTCGACGGAGCAACAAACTTCAAAGGAATTGGCATATGAGTGGCCCTAGTATCAGAAACCGACCAGCATTATCCGGTGTCTGCCAAGCTCAGGTTCCCGCGCACCAACAACATGGCCGAGTACGAAGCCTGCATCTTAGGGCTCAAGATGGCTATTGACATGAACATTCAATAATTGCTAGTGATCGGAGATTCAGACCTGCTTATACATCAGGTCCGAGAAGAATGGGCAACCAAGAACTCCAAGATACTCCCTTATCTGCATTATGTACATGAATTGAGGAAGAGGTTCACAAAGACAGAGTTCCAACATGTTCCCAGAGTTTAGAATGAGTTTGCCAATGCATTGGCTACCCTATCGTCCATGATACAACACCCAAACAAGAACTTCATTGATCCTATTCCGGTAAAGATCTATGATCAGCCAGCTTACTGCACTCATGTAGAAGAAGAAGGGGACGGAAAACCTTGGTTTCATGATATCAAGGAATATTTGACGAAAGGAGAATATCCAGAACTCGCAAATCCTACTCAGAAACGCACACTTCGGAGATTATCTAACAACTTCTTTCATAGCGGAGGAATCCTGTATAGGAGGACTCCTAATTTGGGGTTATTAAGGTGTGTCGACGCAAAGGAAGCATCCAAGTTATTGGAGTAAATTCATGCAGGGACCTGCGGTCCGCATATGAACGGCTTTGTCTTAGCCAAGAAAATACTCCGAGCTGGTTATTTTTGGTTGACTATGGAAATAGACTGCATCTAGTATGTCCGAAAATGCCATCGCTGTCAGATATATGCAGACATGATAAAGGTGCCTCCAAACGAGCTTACTGCAACAAGCTCGTCATGGCCGTTCACCGCTTGGGGAATGGATGTTATCGGACCTATCGAGTATGCCACATCAAATGGGCACAGGTTCATTCTAGTTGCAATTGATTATTTCACCAAATGGGTTGAAGCAGCATCGTACAAAGCAGTGACTAAGAAAGTGGTAGCAGATTTTGTCCGCGACCGTACTATTTGTCGGTTCGGAATTCCAGAGTCAATCATCAGTGATAATGGTTCCAATCTCAACAACGACCAGATGAAAGTTATGTGTGAAACCTTCAAGATCAAACACAAGAATTCTACATCTTACAGACCTCAGATGAATGGAGCTGTAGAAGTCGCCAATAAGAATATCAAGAAGATACTAAGGAAGATGTTAGAAAAACATAAGCAGTGGCATGAGAAGTTATCATTTTCCTTGTTGGGATACCGCACCACAATCCGCACATCAACTGGGGCAACTCTCTATATGTTGGTTTATGGTACAGAAGCAGTCATTCCCGCCGAGGTAGAAATTCCATCCTTAAGAATCATACAGGAAGCAAAACTTGACGATGCAGAATGGGTAGAGAGTCGCTACAAGCAGCTAGCTCTTATAGACGGAAAGAGAATGAATGCAGTTTGCCACAGTCAGCTCTATCAGAACAGAATATCCAGAGCCTTCAACAAAAGAGTCAAGCTGAGACAATTTACACCGGGCAGCAGGTGTTAAAGAATATTTTCCCACATCAAGAGGAAGCCAAAGGGAAGTTCTCTCCCAACTGGCAGGGTCCATACATGGTTCACCAGGTCCTCACCGGAGGAGCCCTCATACTTGCAGCAATGGACGGTGAAGTTTGGCCGAAGCCGATCAATTCAGATGCAGTGAAGCGATACTATGTGTAACTCTTATGATTTCCTGTATGATGTAATTTGAACTACGCCTGACCTGATTCCCGTTTAAGAGGGGATACGTAGGCAGCCCTATGGGTTCAGTCATAATTCAATAAAATTTTCATTTCCCCCCGCTATTAGAAACTGGGGCAGAATTTTGAGGAGGACCCTCAAAATTCCGAAGTGATTTCAGCCATATAACGCAAGCAACCGTCGAAAGCAGTAGCCCAGTAAACTGGGGCAGAATTTTGAGGAAGACCCTCAAAATGCCGGAGCGAGAGAAGTTGCAGTATCTTGGACCACTTCGCAGTCGTCAGTTCATCTAAAGAAAACTATTCTTAATTATCTATTTATTGTCACATTTCTTTACTAAATCATGCATTTCCGTTACCAAAGTTGCTTCGTTTAGCAATGCTACCCCAATGATACACCCAATATCATCGGAACGGAGCCGAGCAGGTCAAGCAGAGCCAGCGGGAATACGAACTAACCTTCCCTCTTTACAAAACTCACGATTTTTCTTTGAATGCAGGCACTTGAGTTGCAAACTCATCAAATATACTATACACTCACGAGACTCACATTGCTCACAAATACAACTCTAAGAACCGTTGCACTTACTCACAACTGTTATCCGCATGCAGTGCTCCCAGCAGATACAGTATCCCCAACAGTCGCAATATCTTGATCCGCTATCAGCTAAGAAAATTCTATCAACATTTTCCCCTTTTACTCCTTGCATAAGGCTACCTTTCTGCCTTCCGAGGTGAAGCTCTATCTCCATATGCATTTCTCTACATTGCATAAGGCTACCTTTCTGCCTTCCGAGGTTAAGCTCTACCTCCATCTGCATTTCTCTGCATTGCATAAGGCTACCTTTCTGCCTTCCGAGACTAAGCATTGTCTCCATCTACATTTCTCTACATTGCATAAGGCTACCTTTCTGCCTTCCGAGACTAAGCTCTGTCTCCATCTGCATTTCCTACATTGCATAAGGCTACCTTTCTGCCTTCCGAGACTAAGCATTGTCTCCATCTGCATTTCTCTACATTGCATAAGGCTACCTTTCTGCCTTCTGAGACTAAGCATTGTCTCCATCTGCATTTCCTGTATTGCATAAGGCTACCTTTCTGCCTTCCGAGACTAAGCATTGTCTCCATCTGCATTTCTTTGCATTGCATAAGGCTACCGTTCTACCTTCCGAGACTAAGCACTGTCTCCATCCTGCATTTCTCTGCATTGCATAAGGCTACTATTCTACCTTCCGAGAATAAGCTCTGTCCCCATCCTGCATGGCTGAAATATCGCCACTTTATCACTCTTGCATGGCTGAAATATCGCCACCTTTTATTTACGTCTTGCATCGGCTGAAATATTGCCACCCTCTGCATTTCATGGGCTGAAAGATCGCCGAATTGTCCAAAGGCGTCATTGTTCGGAGGCACCATTTACATAGCCCGAGAACGCCATGCCATGGCTTGAGGACCCCATTTTATCTCTTGCATATCATTATTCAAAGGCATCATAGTTCGGAGGTATCATTCTCATAGCCCGAGAACATCATTTCATACCTTGCGAATCCTTTATCATACGCTTCATGGCCCAGGATGTCATGGTCCGAGGACGTCATCCTAACCGTCCAAAGACAGCATTCATGGTCCAATGGGAACTTGCATCACGTTTAAATTTATGCACAATATATGCTCATTTGCAGGTAAACCGGCCAGCAACAATTGTTTCAGCAGGAGCGATCTCGCTCCAGTTCCCGCAGCCTATCAGACTCTGACCATCCTTCCTAACCTGAACATTGCGTCCGTCTTTCGAAATCTCCATCGGCATATTCCGTCAATGGATCCTGAACTACATATGGCCTGATTCCTGTAAGGCCAGAGATATGTAGGCATTTGAGGTACCAGAGCTCGGTCAACATTCTTCAAATCGCTTCATTCGGTCAAAATTGGCCATCATATCTTTACCGGACAATTCTTTCATCCTTCCCGGGTAAAAAGGGGCAGCTGTTGATACCCAATTTTTCCCTATGTATTTTTATGCTCAAAATACTTTCAAAATAGAATGTGTATGCATATATAAGCATGCCCAAGAGTTTTGGCATTTTTTCCTAATTTGTAAGGATTTTTAACATCAATTTATTGCCTATTTTAGCAGTGCAAAATCCAATAATTATTTCCAAAATTATCATCTTTGTGAATAATTTATTTCCATTCTCATATTTATACCAAAATATAATTAAGATGATTTTTGCATATTTTTATAAATTTATTTAGTATTTTTAAAACTAAATTGCATATAATTGCAATTATAGCCTATTTTAAGATTAATAGCATTTCTATAATTGTAATATTGGTTTCAATATAAATTAATATTTATGCATTATTAGTTGGGTCAGTACTTTTAATTTGTTTTTAAAATCGTTTTTACTATTTTATGAAATAAAAAGGGACAAAACTGGCTATTTAAAAACTGGCCTCATTTCGTTTCAATTGCAGACCATTTTTATTTCGATTATAGCCACATTAACCCCCCCCCCCAATTGACCCAATTTGAATCCCAGCCGGGCTAGCCCAATTCCACACCCTTTGACCATTTAACTACCTGACCCAAGGCTCCTTTAATTCAGACCGTTGATCAATCTGATCAACGGTCACGATCTCCCCTTTCCATTTTAATTCCCCAAACCTTACCCTAGTCCCCATTTCTGTTTAGCCAGCCGCCTTTGAATGCTCTCTACCCTCAAACTCTCTCGAAGGTTCTTCAGAACCCTAGCCATCTCCGACCCCTTTTCACCGTACTTTCATCGGAATCAATGGCTTCTCAGGCCATGGATGGTCTATACTCATTCCTCTCCGCTATTAGACCTTGGTTGTTTGAAGTTGTGAGGCCTGACCTCGACAATTCCCTCTCCGATATTTGATTCCATGGTTTCTCCGGCCATGCTCCAACACATTCGAGACTTAGGAGCCCGGTTCTTGACCTTCCCGACTCAGGACCAGACCTGTCTCCAAGCCTTTCTAATTTCTAGGGTTTCTCTAAAACCCTAAGCCATTCGAGGTTCTTTCACCGTCATTTGTTTAGATCTGTACTATGTCTCTGCTTTTCTTGACATCTAGAGTGTTTTTCCCAACAGTTTTTGTCAAAATCGTTTCTCTCCGATTTTTAGGGTTTCCGTAAAGATTTTTGAAAAAATCTTTCTAATTCTTTTCTTCTTTGCTTTATGTGTGTTTGTTTATACCTTTCTCGTATGATTTCTTTTATTTTATGCATATATTGTCTTTTACTTTCTTCTTTTCTCCTATTAATTTCTGGTATGTTTTCACTACTCTTCTGCTATATGTGCCTATCGTTAAAGTTATTTGATTTTTAACTCTGTTAATGTTCTTACATGCTTCATCTACTTGTGTTCAAGTTTGCACTGTCTCTATCTTTTGAACTCGTTTATGTTCTGAGTTTCTCGAATATGTTTTTCATGATTTTTCTTCCTTTGTTGTTCAAGCATGTTATCATGTCTGTTTTGTTGAGACTCTGAAAAACAAATGTTTTGCTTTCCCACCTCCATGTCTGATTCAACATTTGAAACCCTAGGATTTGGGATTTCTTTTTGACGATTTTGATTTTTGTGTTCGAGTCAGGGTTTCACAATGGGGCCCTGGACACTCAGACTCACTATGAGTCTGCAGGTTGAACATGCATCTCCTTGCTTATGATTCTGAACTTCTCTTCGATTAAAATTCTCTTTTAAACAACTTGACAATCTCTTCTTTATTTACATGTTTGAGTGTTTATATATATGAGAACTCTTCTTTCAAAAAGACTTTGCCAACTACTAATTGATTCCGGATTCCTTTAATTGTGTTCACTTGATTGTTACTGGTTTTCCCTAATTGAAACTTTCTTTACCCCTTTTCCTGACTCGATTCATTCGAGTAAAAGTCTGAAGTTTTAATTTTACTGGTTGATTCCCTTTCCTTTTTCTTTACAAGCCGTATACTATTAGCTTGTTGCCTTAAATAGCTTCTATGTACTTACCCTTTATTATATTACTGGGAAAATATTTTTTAAAATCCCTTTTCCATAATTGAGTTACCCGCTTGAGATAAGAATCCGTTAATTAAAGGGAGACTGATCAGAATGATATTTCCTTACATTTTCTTGCTTACTTGCTACACTATAAGAGGGGTTTTAAGCTTTAAGCTTTGATAAAACCTTACTCTCTCACATACACTTTCAATCACAATACTTTCAATACCTTCTACTCTCTGCTAAGACTTTTGTACTGCTTTGCAATTTGGCTTTTCAAGACTGCTGTTTTACTTACCTGTCTTTCCTGAAACTGGTATGTCTAATTTAATTTCTTGCATCACCCCCTATGTGTTTATTTTATAGTTTAAGTACTCTTTCCCACTTTGCTGTTCATGTTCAGTAGTTAAATGATGTGTGTTTCTTTCCTTGTATCTTGCTTCTATTATGAATCCATATCCCCTATTCCCCTCTATGTATCTAAGTTAATGGTTTTGGCCTGGCAGTATCTAAATTACTGCCCAGGTCTGAACCTGACCTTCAATAGGTCCTAACTCCCAATTTAAGCTGACATGCTGGTCAGGGGTATGCCAGCATCCCAATTGCTGGGCATGACCACTAGTTTGTCATGGCTCCTCCCTAATTCCCCCTTTATTGCACTTACACTTACTCTTAGACTCTAAGTTCTGTCCCCCTCCTATGAGTCTTGCCTTGGGAACCTGGAGTTCCCTCTAAACTTGGATATTGGAGGGTTGGCCATTCCTCACTACACTATAATTTTGTAATATAATTGGGCGTAAGCACTGTCTGGAGTTCACAAAGTTCCCTGGAACTTTGACACACCCAAAAGATGAGAAAGGATTTGGGAATCTGATCCTGGAAGTTGGTTTATCTCATATTATTAGACTTTGAGTATGAATTAGGCTGTCCAGATGTAGTTGGAATTTTCGATGTAATATACTTTTTTCGGATTTATTCAAGTGGTAATAATTTGTAATAATTATGGGGTGTATTGTAAAAATGGGGGAGGGTCTCTCATGTTATGCATATGGGGTAGATATCATGCTTTAAGTTTTATTTCTGCAATCACAACATTTTCATTTATATATCTGCATTTAGAAATTCTGCCTATAAGATTATTTCATTATGCATTTAGAAATCCTGCCTATAAGTTTGTTTCATTTCAACATCAGAAAATGTGTCTATAAGTTTCTATACTTCTGCATAAAAAAATCATGACTATAGGCTTCCGCACTTCTGCATATACACATTAGGCAAACAGTCTATAGGTTAAAATAATCAATTGCATCCTAGACACCATGCTTATATGACTCCTGCACTTACGTAACCATTTTAAACCAATGACACTTTGAGATCATGCCTATATGAGCAAATCAGTTGAATCAGTTTCATTTCGAATCTAAAATCAGTCATAAGTCCATAGATTTTCGTTTATAAAACCAACATCCTTTTCGTAAAAATCAGTGTACACTATTAGATATCATGCCTATAGGTCACACTTAGGCAAACTACTAGGTGATTAACCAACTGTATCAGTTTTGATAACTACATCTAGGCAGGGCTAATTCGGATTCCTCATCTGAACAAATATGTGATAAATCAGCCTGTCCTACACCTTAATTTATTAAAGACCGAACCAGTACTTGTAAGTCATGCTAAATAACTTGTTCTTTGAATGAGGAGGCCTATTTGAGCCTTAATTGCTATTTGTTCACCCTTTAACTGTTTTTTTTTTTGCTTGTCGCCTAGATTTTTATCCTTTTGAAACTCTGAAAAAGCCCCAACTCCCTCCCCTTTAGGATTAGTAGTCTCAAATGCCTCCAGGATTGATAGGATCGGGACGGGTAATAGTATGCAATAAGTAACGACACCATTCTGTGCTTTAATACCTTAACGGGGTGGGAAGGGTAGTTACAGATATGATGACCGGTGCAGTAATACCACGTGTAGCCCCTCTTTTGAGGAGTGATTACCGGGTATTGCATTGATGTGATCCATAGTAATCATAAACCTAGGACCCCCCCCCCCTTCCCTTTTATTTGTTTTCATCTATTCCTTGTAGAATTGTTTAAATCTTTCATCAAATTCCTGCCCCTTTTTACCCTTTCTCAAGTTTCGACTTACTTGCAATGTTGTATGTGAACCCCTTCTTACTTGAGCCCTTAATTGTTTATTTGATTATGTGAAGTCACAATTGTAACATGGCCGGGAACCACACTAGTGGATCTTGAGGGGTGCTTAACACCTTCCCCTCGAGATAATTTTTAGTCCTTACCCAAACTCTGGTTCTTCAAACTCAAACCCTTCTTAGTGTCCTAATGTACCTAATCATTAGGTGGCGACTCTTCAAATTCAAAAACCCAATTTCCAAAAGGGAACGAGTTGTCCTCCCAAATGTCATAAGCCCGATTTTGCTTTTTTAGAAAAGGGGGCGCGACAACGTGGCGACTTTGTTAGGGACATTTCTTTTAGTCTTTTACCATTTCATATTATTTGTGACTTTACTGCTTCTTTATTGCCTTTATTTAATGTCTTTATTTCTATTCTATTACGAAACTGACTTGGCTCCATGTTTCTTTTCTTTTATGCTTTCCTTTACTGCTTTCCTTCAATACTATTGTAATTATGAGCAATTATTGTAATCATTACTTTATGAACGTTCAAATACATAACAACTTGTAACTGCATATTCAACATCATATTCCACTCGTGCCAAACTAAATACCATAGCAACGCTTATAATGAGTGGTTCGCCCTTCCGATATCATTACCCCCCTAAATTTGGCAAAGGCGTATTTGTGGTAAAACTAGTCAATCAACGGTGTAGTCGACGATTTCGTGTCTTTCACTCTTGAGTTGTCCGCTCAAGGGTACTAGTCTAATACCCTATAGAAACCCTACTCTGTTCAATTGTGCATGCATTCACTGTCAAACCTAGTCGAGTCAGTTATGCTGTCCGCATAATGACTCTTTAAGATAGCCTTGTCCAAAGTCCACTGGGTTTCCTTGAAACCCAAACGGATGCTACCATGTCTGTGCATTTATTTGGAGAACTATATGCTGCTTATGCCAATTATTGATATTTAATAGTCGAGTCTGGCGGGGGTAAGGGCCTAACGCTTATATTTCCTTACTTTTTCTTGCTTACTTGCTACACTATAAGAGGGGCTTTAAGCTTTAATCTTTGATAAAACGTTGCTCTCTCACATACACTTTCAATCACAATACTTTTAATACCTTCTACTCTCTGCTGAGACTTTTGTACTGCTTTGCAATTTGGCTTTTCAAGACTGCTGTTTTACTTACCTGTCTTTCCTGAAACTGGTATGTCTAATTTAATTTCTTGCATCACCCCCTATGTGTTTATTTTATAGTTTAAGTACTCTTTCCCACTTTGCTGTTCATGTTCAGTAGTTCAATGATGTGTGTTTCTTTCCTTGTATCTTGCTTCTGTTATGAATCCCTATCCCCCTATTCCCCTCTATGTATCTGAGTTAATGGTTTTGGCCTGGCAGTATCTAAATTACTGCCTAGTCTGAACATGACCTTCAATAGGTCCTAACTACCAATTTAAGCTGACAGGCTGGTCAGGGGTGTGCCAGCATCCCAATTGTTGGGCATGACCACTAGTTTGTCATGGCTCCTCCCTAATTCCCCCTCTATTGCACTTATACTTACTCTTAGACTCTAAGTTCTATCCCCCTCCTATGATCCTTGCCTTGGGAACCTGGAGTTCCCTCTAAACTTGGATATTAGAGGGTTGACCATTCCTCACTGCACTATAATTCTGTAATATAATTGGGTGTAAGCACTGCCTGGAGTTCACAAAGTTTCTTAGAACTTTGACACACCCAAAAGATGAGAAAGGCTTTGGTAATCTGATCCTGGAAGTTGGTTTATCTCATATTATTGGACTTTGAGTCTGAATTAGGCTGTTCAGATGTAGTTGGAATTTCCGATGTAATATACTTTTTATGAATTCATTCAAATAGTAATAATTTGTAATAACTATGGGGTGTATAGTAAAAATGGGGGAGGGTCGCTCATGTTATGCATATGGGGTAGATATCATGCTTTAGGTTTTATTTCTGCAATCACAACATTTTCGTTTATAAATCTTCATTTAGAAATTCTACCTATAAGATTATTTCATTATGCATTTAGAAATCCTGCCTATAAGATTGTTTCATTTCAGCATCAGAAAACGTGTCTATATGTTTCTATACTTCTGCATATAGAAATCATGATTATAGGCTTCCACACTTCTGCATATACACATTAGGCAAATAGTCTATAGGTTAAAATAATCAGTTGCATCCTAGACACCATGCTTATAGGACTCTTTTACTTACATAACCGTTTTAAAGCAATGACACTTAGAGATCATGCTTATAGGAGCAAATCAGTTGAATCAGTTTCGTTTCAAATCTAAAATCAGTCATAAGTCCATAGATTTTCGTTTATAAAACCAGCATCCTTTTCGTAAAAATCAGTGTACACTATTAGATATCATGACTATAGGTCTCACTTAGGCAAACTACTAGGTAATTAACTAACTGTATCAGTTTTGATAACTACATCCAGGCAGGGCTAATTCGGACTACTCATCTTAAAAAATATGTGATAAATCAGCCTGTCCTACCCCTTAATTTATTAAAGACCGAACCAGTACTTGTAAGTCATGCTAAATAACTTGCTACTTTGAATGAGGAGGCCTACTTGAGCCTTAATTGCTATTTGTTCACCCTTTAACTGCTATTTTTTTTTGCTTGTCGCCTAGATTTTTATACTTTTGAAACTCTGAAGATCCCCAACTCCCTCCCCTTTAGGATTAGTAGTCTCAAATGTCTCTGAGACTGATAGGATCAGGACGGGTAATAGCATGCAATAGGTAACGACACCATTCTGCACTTTAATACCTTAACAGTGTGGGAAGGGTAGTTATGGATATGATGACTGATGCGCTAATACCACGTGTAGCCCTTCTTTTGAGGAGTGATTACCGGGTATTGCATTTATGTGATCCATAGTAATCATAAACCTAGGACCCCCTTCCCTTTTATTTGTTTTCATCTATTCTTGTGGAATTGTTTAAATCTTTCATCAAATTCCTGCCCCTTTTTACCCTTTCTCAAGTTTCGACTTACTTGCAATGTTGTATGTGAACCCCTTCTTACTTGAGCCCTTAATTATTTATTTGATTATGTGAAGTCATAATTGTAACTTGGCCGGAAACCACACTAGTGGATTTTGAGGGGTGCCTAACACCTTCCCCTCGATATAATTTCTAGCCCTTACCCAAACTCTGGTTCTTCAAACTCAAACCCTTCTTAGTGTCCTAATTCACTTAATCATTAGGTGGCGACTCTTCAAATTCCAAAACCCAATTCCCAAAAGGGAACGAGTTCTCCTCCCAAATGTCACAAGCCCGATTTCACGTTTTTTAGAAAAAGGGGGCGCGACAGTCCACCATTCTGATACAAGATATTTTATGATAACCATGACCATCTCAATTAATAGTTTTCTCCCCATTTCTTCTTGCCTCATTCTTCCTAGCTAGTGAATAGTCATGCACTCTTCCATATGTTACGTGGTCTTTTCCCTTAGTTGGTATTTCATCCTGCTCACCTCTTAACTCTTGTTGGGATATCCGTGTGAAATTGTGTTCATCCGCATATCACTTAACACTTCTTTGCTTATAAGATTCTTTAGAAGCTCTCCATCAAGCCCAAATACCCTCTTGGGTTATTATAGCATCACATTTATTTCTCTCACTCGTTCTACCTTTCTTAACGCCTTGGAACTTTGGTTAAATTGCAAATCTATGATTAACCCATTCTAAAAACTTGCAACCTTCCGCATTTGGCCTATATTACTTCCTTAGGCTCCATTGTTCCTGACCCTCTACCAAGTATAAAATCCCATTACAAACATACTCTTAGTTTCTAGGATCATTGACCCTATCATTCACATTGCCATGTATGAAGAATTCACCTTCCTTAACCTTCCACCTTTTTGGGGGTACTAGTGGTCTATCATTAATACATCCTTTTAGAGAATCACGTTACCTATTATCACTTTTCTAGACTATGCATGTCTTCAACAAAATATTCAAACATCATATCTACATGGTCTTACTCTTGTTTCATTGTATTTAAGTTTCCTCACTATGGCCCTTCCTCCCCACTTGGGGCGAATGTTCTGGATTTCGATACAAGTCTTGAATTTAGCAACTTCAGGGACATATGCCTCATGTCTCTATCCCTCATATATATGTTCAACTATTAGGGAGATTTAATTGACCATGGTATTAACCTCATAAGTTTTCTTCTCTTATTCAACCACATGGGGCTTGGGATTCCAATTCCTCATGTCAATATCCTTTAGGAGTGTAATATCACTTCGTACATTTCTGGATTTTTATAAATTTCGTAGTATAGGGGTCTTCTCATCGTGGGTTCAATTGACTCTCCTTTCATAACTTCTTGTCTCCTAGGAGAGACTTGCACTCTCATCATTAATCTCCTGGTCATGCCTCCCATATATCACGTGCTTATATAACCAATTTTCTTTCACACCTTAGGATCATTTACATACTTCCCACACTACCCACATGTGCTATTCAAGCTTACATATCACTTATCAATTCAATGTTTCTTTAGAGGTGGTAGTCATTTTTAACACTTTTCTCAAATAAATTATGATCATTGTACTATGTACTTATCCTATATGCCCATACCATTTGTTAAAAAAGATACATGTGTAATCTCCTTAATATTCATGCCTTTGCCCATTGGTCATGCCATAAGATAACATTACTTGGAATAGATGAAAGAGAGTTTAAACTTACCTTGAATCTCAGCGCACGAGTTAGAAAACAATCTTATAGTCAGGCTTTATCACACGATCTGGAGTGTTGAAGAAGGGAAACATTCCTAAATGTCCATGTAGCCTCCAACTTATAGATGTGGTCGACAACACACCGATAAAAAGGACTCTACTATACACGGCTCCGAGACATTCTAGGAAACTTTAAAACCTTAGGCTCTGATACCAAGTTTGTCACACCCCATGTTCGGGAGGCACGACCAACGCTCAACCGAATGAACCCGGCCGAGAAAGCCTACTAGACCCTTCCTACCTAGCTCACTTACGCACAGGAGAAGACGTGATTCCATTAATTAGACAATAAAAGATCATACAAGTACATTACTAAGCCATTCCATTAATCACATCGTTGTTTAGTTTTCAAAATACATATACCTTGCTATTTAGTGGAACAATAATACAAACACAACCTCAACCTTTGACCTTCCCAATACCCATATACAACCCACATAATGTCTACAGAGCCTCTAAGTAGGTACAAAAGAAAGTACTACAAAAGTGCCGACAACAATGGCCCGACTATACCTCAAAACGTGGCAATCACATATGCAAAAGATGTATTACATCACCCGAGAAGAAGTGGGGCTCACCAAGACTGCTGGGAAGATGAAAGCAAGCACCTCCAGTTGCGATCAACAGTGTCGGCTATGGAACCACCTACATTCATTAAAAGATGTAGCGCCCCCACCAAAAGGGGAGTTAGTGCTATAGAATAGTACTAGTATGTAAAGCTAAACACCAATCTTAATAGAACAAACAATGAAACAAAAAGAAATCAAGAAGGGAGGCCGTCGTGATATACAATAAGAGCTTCAACACATATCAAAATATCAAGTAAGGATCACATAATTTCCGGACAATTTCCAATCTTATTTAGGTTTGATAATCTCAGTGCCATGTGCCACAATCCACAGTACCACTGTGTTCCTACACGAAGTCCGATCTCGACCCGACCGGCTAGGTCATCTCATTTTAGAATTCATCCATTTTCATAATTTCAATCAAACAATTCAGCACAATTACCACCATGTGTGAGGCATGGTGTCCGATCATGGCACGATCGTCTAGGCCATCTCACTTGAGACATCATCCCTTTAATCGTTCATCTCAATTTACATTTCCTTTCAATCTTTCATTACATGGCACGTGTAACCTCATATATCACATTGTTCTTGGCCTTTGGCCGCATTTTACAATTTACGTTCCCTTTTTACACGTTCAACAATTCATCATAGCAACAATAAGGCCTATCATGTAAGGCATATTCGCACGCAAGGGAAAAGCACGGGAATTCTAAACATACAGATACTTCACATATGAATTGGCACAAAAACCTTTATTTAATTTCTTGACATGAGTTCTTAACCTTCCTCACACATATTCTACACTGTCAAACATACTCGCATAGGAAGATCAGACATGATAAGTAGTTAGACAATCATTGAACATGAATCTATCAACACAACACAATAGGGCAAACGATTCTAGCATGATCAATTTAGGGACTTACACCAATTTCATAGATGCCAGGGGTTCGATTATAAGAAGAAGGGGGTTTAGCCATACATACCTCAATAGAGCTATCCTTAATACTTTAAATGGGGGGGGGGGCGGGTTCCGGAATTAGAAACTTCAATCTATTTTAGCAATATCAAAAAATGGGACCCGAAATTTGGAGAATAATGCGTAATTCTAGCTCACTAAAGCATTCTACCAAACATTATGTGTGAATTGTATTTCAAGACTCTTTTTGTGTAAAATTATATCATCTCTGTTATACCCCGCAATATTACGATGATGTTACGTCCTACAGTATTATATTAGGATGATGTTACGCCCTGCAGTATTATATTACGATGATGTTACGCCTTGCAATATTATATTATGATGATGTTAAGCTTCGCAATATTAAGTAACGACAATGTTGCACCCTGAGTATTATATTACGGTGATGTTACGCTTCGCAATATTAAGTTATAACGATGTTGCACCCTGTAGTATTGTACGTTGAATTTGTTGTAAGGTAATTGACATCAGTCCAAGTAAAAGATTATTTGGAGATTATAAGTATTATGTTATTTCATAAGTGATGAGTAAATTCGTGAAGGTGAAAGGGGAAGCAAGTCAAAGAAAATGAATTTTCATCAAAGTTTGGCATTTTGGGGTAAAATATGGGCCGAGATAAAATGCGTAGTATTTATGGACTAGTGCCATAGAAGGTACTACATGACCATAAGGTGTACAAGGTATGTTAAAAGAGAGTAGTATTTTAAGTAAATTGAGATAACATTTAATTATGCGGGTAATTGATTAATTACCGGGTAACGGGATATTACCTAATTAATTAATAAAAATCATAAGATAAGATTAACCCCCAACCAAAAACGTGGAAGCAAGCCTTATGTTAAGAGAATGACTCTTAGTCTTTGTCTATTAGGTGGCAACCTAAGATGCTAAGGATAAAACACATCAATTCCAACCTTCTCAAGGCAATCAAAATAATGAAGCTTTAGCAAAGACTTAGTAATGTTTCCAACCATCTTGCTGCCAATTATATTTTGTTAACAAATAGAATTATATCCTATGGAGAAGTTCATTTAAGACTTTGTTCATGATTAAAAAAATGAGAAGAAGAGACTACAACACATAAACCTTTAGAATGAACATGCCAAAGAGATTTGATCTATATGGAGTTGTCATGGATTTTCCTTTGTCAAGGTTGCTAATGAAGAGCTCATACAGTTCCATCCCAAACACTAACGTCAATGTCCCTAATAAATATATGTTGACAACAAGATATGTTAAGGCTATCTCTTCTTTCTTATGACATGATCTATATGACACAAACGAAACGAGCAAATGCACAAATTCCATAAATGACTCTATTCATAGAAGTATTAGAGATATCTATGTTCTTGAATTTTCATGTATCATAATATTCTATCATATGTTCATGGGTCTCAGAAAAATACAAAAGTTGAAAAGATTTTACTTTATGATATTACTCAAAGGCAAAATGGTCTTATGACATTCCGAAAGATTTTATTAACATACTTTTCATGCATTGCATTCATGTACATTGACCTATGACCAGATGGCATTATATATGCATATATATATATATATATATATATATATATATATGTATGTATATATGGGAAAGTATATGTATGTATATATATATGTATATATATGGGATATGGGAAAGGTTATGGCGTTATATACGCACCACCACCTGATCAGCTGGTATACGTTGATGATTTTGCCCACAGTGCTCGAGATGATATGATGGGACGCCCTTAGAGGCTGATGATGTTATGAAACATGTACCTATGCACGACATGACATTCATACTCATATGCATGACACTATAATTATTTCATGATTTACAAAGTTATCCAGACTTATAGGTGGAGTCATTTATTCTATATTTCCTCCATGTCTGTTATGTACTTATTTATGTGCCTTACATACTCAGTACATTATTCATACTGACATCCCTTTTTCCTGGGGACACTGCGTTTCATGCCTGAAGGTCCCGATAGACAGGTTGAGAGCCCTCCAAGTAGGCTATCAGCTCAGCGGAAGATGTTGGCGCGCTCCATTTGCTTCGGAGTTGCTTATTTGGTTAGTATGAGTAAGATGTGTATTGTTTGGTATAGCGGGACTTTGTCCTGACCTTTATGAAAATTATATATTCTTAGAGGCTTGTAGACAGATGTCATGTACGTAAAATATTGTATGGCCTTGTCGGCCTATGTTCAGTATACAAGTGGTTATTTTTGTCTTATAGGCCTATATGTTTTATGTATAAGTTGGTATCACATGTTGTATTCTACTTATCTCACATCATCATTCTGGCTCAATTATCTATGATAGTATGACATGAAAAGATATGTTATGTTGGTACAATGTTGAGTAAGGTACCGGGTGCCTGTCGCGGCCCATTGGTTTAGGTTTTGACAATCTCACACCCCAATCTTTAACGTTTTTATCTCACAATCTTCCTATACCCTTTTATCATACATGTATGCAAGATAATAACTCCAATACCCACAAAATTTCTTGATAATTACCCATATTTAGCTAAAATTCGAAATTAAGGGTTAAGGTGAAGAATCTTACATCAAGGATGAAAATCTAGTATGTTTTTCCTTGTTAATCTTCAAAGATTTGTGCAAGAATTGAAGGATGCTTTAATGAAGATCACTTTCTCACTCTAGGGCTCCCTCTCTTACTCTACAACATCAAATTTTTGCTCAAAAATGACCCATTACGAGTATTTAATGAAGTTGGGTCAGGTTATAAAGATAGAAGAATGGATAGTCTAAGATTCTGGACCGGGCTACAGGCCTAACGTCGCCAGCTTAAAGCCTGGACTAGCCTGGCTTTATCTAGGCCTCGCCAGCTTAAAGCCTGGGCCATCCTGGACTAGCTGTGACGAAAAATTTCAACTCCCCAATGCATTGTTCAACCCAAAACTCCAAAAATGCAACGTATTAGCCTACCTTGACACCACAAATCCTTAATTTACATAGTGAAGTTTTTCGGGGCCTTACAGCTTCATTGACTTTATTTATTGAAATTGAATAAAAGCTGGCTTAATGGTTCTCTAACGTTGGCTTGTCTAACAAGTGAATTGTTAGGCTCCATCACGATCCCGAAGGTGGGAATTCCGGTTGTGACAAGTTGGTATCAGAGCACTAGGTTGCCTAGGCATCACAAGTCACGAGCTGGCTTAGTAGAGTATAGAGAATCGGTACAGAGACGTCTGTACTTATCTTCTAGAGGCTATGAAGTTTAGGAACAAATTTCCCTTCTATTTTTCTCTGTCATGCGATTTTGTTGTCTCGTTGCTAATTGAACTCTTTTACTCTTGTTCTCTCGCAGATGGAGAGAACACGTACTGCATCTTCAGCTGAGCAGCAGCCAAAGCCCCTAATGGAAGCTCCTACAAGTGGCAGAGGTCGAGGCTGAGGTCGTGCCAGAGGCTGAGGCTGAGGCTGAGGCAGGGGCAGAGCTCAACTCAGAGCTCGAGCAAAAGCACCAGCATTGGAGCATCAAGTGGAGTTTGATAAGAAGGTTTCGGCCCAGACTGTCCCTATGGACCAGCTCAGGTCTCGGAGGGGTTCATCGCCACCATAGTGCTTTGGGTTGCTCTAGTCTGTTTAGTGGGCCTTATGGAGAATGTGTCCCAGGACGGTACATTTCCTATGGCACCAACCGTCTCTTAGGCTGGGGGAGGAGAATAGACTCCCACTACTCACACTCCGGAGTATATGGCTACCCAATATCAGACTCCAGCAGCTCAGCTAGTTGGGGTAGTTTAGCCGGTTGTTGCGGCACAGGCTGGTGATGGATCAACTATGTCTTCTGAGGTCTTATTGAGATTGGACAAGTTCAGCAAGTTTTTTCCAGTTCACTTCAGTGGTGCAACTTCTGAGGACCCACAGGATTATCTTAACAGCTTCCATGAGGTGCTATGGAACATGGAGATAGTTGAGACCAATGGGATCAATTTTATTGTGTTTCAGATGATGGGTTCTGCCAAGATATGGTGGAAGGATTTTGTATTGACCAAACTAGCTAGGTCGCATGCTCTTACTTGGGACCTATTCTCTAATATATTTCATGAGAATTTCCTTCCTTTCACCCTGGGAGAGGATTATTGTAGGCAGTTTGAGCATTTTCAGCAGGGCAGTATGTTTGTCACTTAGTATGAGACCCGTTTTGTGGATCTGGCCCGTCATGTTATTCTTATGCTTCCTACCGAGAGAGAGAGAGAGAGAGAGAGAGAGGGTGAGGAGGTTTATTGAGGGACTTGCTCAGCCTATCAAGTTGTAGATGGACAAGGAGACCGGGAGTGAGATTTCTTTTTAGTGGGCTATCAATATCTCCAAGCAAGTCGAGATGGTTCTTGCACAGGGGGAAGGTCAGGGGCTTGACAAGAAGCCTCGTCATTTCGATGGGTTTAGTAGTGCCTCATCTGGAGGCAGGGGTACTTTTGGTAGAGTCCATCCTCCCAGGTCATTTCATTCAGCACTCCAACATCCTACGGTACTTCAGGTGGTCGTGGCCTCCATATGCCTTATTCCGACTAGCTAGCCTATAGTGCACCACCAGCTCCTATTAGTGCACCTCTGCTCTAGAATTTTCAGGGTGGTTACTCAGGTCAACAGGGTCAATTTCTGGGTCAGCAATCACAGCAGCCGAGGTCCTGTTATACTTGTGGTGATCCGAGGCACATTGCTAAAATTTTCCCTCGAGCATAGAGCAGTTCACAGTATCAGGGTTCTCGTGCCATGGTCCCACTACTAGGTGCTTCACCGCCCGCTCAGCCAGCTAGAGGTAGGGGTCAGACAGCTAGAGGTGGAGGTCAGGCCATTAGAGGTGGAGGTCAGGCCGCTAGAGGTGGAGGCCAGCCAGCTAGGGCCCATCCTAGAGATGTAGTTCAGAGAGGTGGGGCCCAGCCCCAATGCTATGCTTTTCCAGCCAGACCTGAGGCTGAGTCATCTAACGCTGTTATAACAGGTACTGATTTAGTTTGTTGCAGAGATGCTTTAGTTCTATTTGATCTGGGTTCTACTTATTCCTATGTGCCATCCTATTTTGCTTCATATTTGGTTGTGCCTCATGATTCTTTTAGTGCTCCTGTGTATTTGTTCACACCCGTGGGAGATTTTATTATTGTAGATCGTGTTTATAGCTCGTGTGTGGTTACCATTGAGAGGATTGAGACTAGTATAGATCTTCTACTTCTCAATATGGTAGATTTTGATGTTATCTTAGGTATGTATTATTTGTCACCTTATCATGCTATATTAGATTGTCATGCCAAGACGATGACCTTAGCCTTGCCGGGGTTGCCTCAATTAGAGTGGAGAGGGACTTCTGGCCATTGCTCTGGGTTTCAACCATGAAGGGTGTGATGAGGTTCGGAAAGAAGGGCAAGTTGAGCCCTAGGCACATCGGACCTTTCGATATTCTTCAGAGAGTTGGTGAGGTGGCTTACAAGCTCGCATTGCCACCTATTTTATCAGCAGTTCATCTGGTATTCCATCTGTCCATACTCCGGAAGTATCACAGTAATCCATCTTATGTTTTAGATTTCAGCTCTGTCCAGTTGGACAAGGATTTGAAATATGAGGAGGCGTCGATGGCTATTCTAGCCTGGCAGGTTCGTTAGTTGAGGTCAAAGAGTTATCCTTCATTTCGAGTGTAGTGGAGAGGTCAGCCCATTGAGGGATCTAATTGGGAATCCGAATCGGACATGTGGAGTAGATATCCACACCTTTTTACCAGTCCAGGTACTTTTTTATGCCCGTTCTAGTACGAACGATTGTTTTAAATTTGGAGAATATAATGACCCGATAGGTCATCTTATGTTTTAGAACCTAATTCTATTCTTTGAAGCCTTAAATACCTCATCTTAGCCCTACTCAATTTGCGTGCACAGTCGAGGTGTTTTTCCAGAAAGCTTTTATGTTAAAAACTGAGAAAATATGAAAATTTTGCCTTAAAATTTATTTGAGTTGACTTCGGCCAACATTTTGAGAAAACGGACTCGAATTCATTTTTTGACGGACCTGATGGGCCCGTATCGCTATTTGTGACTTGGGAATAAGTCCGGAATCGAATTCAGAAGTCCCTAGCCCGAGTAATCGCACTTTGTTGAAATTTGAAGGTTTAAAGGCTTAATAACTCTGAAAGTTTGACCAGTATTTGAATTTATTGATATCAGGTCTGTATTTTGGTTTCGGAATCCGGTATAGGTCCATTACTATATTTCTGACTTATATAACAAATTTAGTGAGAAACGGAGTTGGTTTGATGTGATTCGGACGTCCAGTTGTGAAAATGGAATTTCATGAGTTTTCTTGAAAATTTCATTTGATTTGTGTCCAATTCGTAGTTCTAGGTGTTATTGTGGCCATTTGACCGCGTGAGCAAGTTTGTATGTTGTTTTAAGACTTGTGTGCATATTAGATTTAGAGCCCCGCAGGCTCGGGCGAGTTTTGGATAGGCTACGAAGTGGTTTAGACTTAGAAGTCAATTGGTGTTCTGCAATTTCTGGTACTAGTCTCTGATCTCGCAATTGCGAGTTTAGTGATCGCATTTGCAAACATTCCCAAATCCTGACATGCTCGCATTTGCGAGCAAATTCTTTCAATTTGCGAAGAGTACCTGGGTCAACATGTGTTCGCATTTGTGATCAAGAGGTCACAATTGCGGGAGCCCAGAATTCGCATTTGCAAACACTTCATCACAAATGCAATGAAAGCATAGGTGCGCAGACTTTGCATTTGCGAGGTGTTCTTCGCATTTGTGGGGGTTCGCAACTGGTCGCAAATGCGAGATCTGCAATTGAACAAATTAGGAGTTAGACGGGATTTTTGTTCATTCTTCAAATTTACAAAACAAGAAAACCTCAGAGGCAATTTTCCCTAGCACCCCTCTTCCCCTATCCATTGGTAAGTGATGCTAATCTATTTTCATGGTGGAAATTGGAGATTTGGGTAGAATTGAGGATTTTTGTAAAATTGGGATTTAGACCTCAAATTGAGGTCGGATTCTGAAACAAATTATATAACCGGGCTAGGGGGTGAATGAGTAATAGGGTTTTGGTTCAAACTTTGGGTTTGGACCAAGCGAGCCCTGGAGTTGACTTTTGTTGACTTTTTTAGTAATGACTTAAATTGAATCCTTTGCAATCGTGGGTAGTTCCTAAGGCTTAATTTAAATTCTTTGGTTGGTAATTTTCTAGATTCCACTAGTTCTGATGCTTGTTTGAAAGGCAAAGCTGTGGTTTATCTTTGAATTGACCCTTGGAGCGAGGTAAATGTCGTAGTTAATCTTGACTTGAGGGATTAGGACTTGTTTGTCTAATTGTTACATGTTTAGATATTGGGTACAATGTATATGTGAGGTGACGAGTACTTATGTGTTTTTGTTTGGTTAAAGCATGCAGGTGGAATAGTTCCTTGTAATTTATTGCTTACTTTGATCATGTTATCCATGCTTAGACTACTTACTTGTCCAATTGAGTATTGTTGCTAAATTGAGATTGGCATTGAGGAACCATTGTTGGCGTAAGGCTTGTTCTTGTTATTCTATCTCCCTGTTGTTACTTGTTCATTGTTATATGATAAGAGAGAGTGTTAATGCACGAATGGTGATGTTGTACCATATGTGAGTGTTAATGCACGAAGGGTGACGCCGTCCCATGTTATGAGAGTTAATGCACGAGGGTGATACCGTGCCGTATCTATTGATTTATATTGAAAGTGAGAGTAAAAGCACGAAGGGTTATGTCGTGCAGTATCATTGTTTCATTATGAGGTTGAGAGTAAAAGCACGAAGAGTAATGCCATGTAATTTCTTCATTGTGCTTAATTTATTTTTTTTGTTAAAAGCATATTGACTGTTCTTGTTATCATTTCCGCAGTATTTCTCGTATCCTGTATCCCCGTTAGCATGTCCCCCTCCCAATAGTACATGTTTAGCTTTTATTTGTTGTTATCTGGTACGTATGATGTTATCAGCACATGTTTATTATGTGGGTGTCTTGTCACTCGTCCCTACTTCATCGAGGTTAACCTCGATACTTACGGAGTACATGGGGTCCGTTGTACTCATACTACACTCTGCACTTCTTGTTCAAACTTTGCTACTGGCCCCAACTGTTCGTGAGGCATAGCAGCTCGGATTGACTCATTGGAGACTCGAGGTAGATCTGCTGGCGTCTGTTGACCTTAAGTCCCCTTCTATTTTCCCTATTTTACTATTTTTTTGTTCAAAATAGTTGTATAATTTTCAGACTGTGTTTGTAGAAAATTCTAGAAGCTCATGAGTTGTGACTTTAGATCCGGATTGTAGTAGATATTTTGGGAATTTATATTATTCCGCACTCAGTTTTATTTCATTTTGGCTTCATTGACTTTATTTATTGAAATTGAATAAAAATTAGCTTAACGGTCCTCTAACGTTGGCTTGCCTAGCAAGTGAAATATTAGACACCATCACGATACCAAATGTGGGAATTCTAGGTCATGACAGTGTGAGGCTGCAGATTCCAAGTCCCTGCAAGCTGAAGCAATTTGCGGACTGCACATGGAATTGTGCGACCGCATAACCTCCTGAATGGAATTTTTGTCAGTGAATTTTGGGCCACTATAAATAGACGGGAATCTTATTTTTAGGTCAAGTTTTGAAGTTCAGGCAGCTGTAGCCGTTGTAATTTTCCATTTTAGGAAATTTGTGACTATTTTGGGATTTAAACATCATAGTTTATCAATTTAATCTTAGATTATGAGATTAATTAGTATTTCTTCTTCGTTTTCTTTATTTTTCACTATGAGTAACAAGACTATTACTAGAGTTATGACCCAACCCTAGTGTATAAACCTTATGGGTATTTAATTTAATGCTTGTTTATGATTGGGTGTTGATTATTTAGCCTTGTTTATACTTTAATTTTAGAATTAATGATTGCAAATATTGATGCATGCCTTTTTGACTTGATATTTTTTCTTGATAAAGATGGACCTAGTCTAGAAAAGCTTGGCTAACAAGAAATATGGCTAATTAAGGATTTGATTAGCCTAATTAAAGGGTTTGAACTAGAGATAGGGAAAACCCGACTTGATCGAGAAGGGGTGTCTAGCTTACTTGGCTTATGTCCGCGATTCTAGTGCGGAGGTTCCTTCCATGGATTCAGTACCAGTTGATCGTGAGTTTCCAAAGGTGTTTCGTGAAGACCTGCTAGGGATGCCACCCGATAGGGATATTGACTTCTGTATTGATTTGGCTCTGGGTACCCAGCCCATTTCTGTTCCACCATACTGTATGGACCCGCCAAGGTTGAAAGAATTGAAGAAGCACTTGCCAGATTTACTTAATAAGGGCTTCATTAGACCTAGTGTCTCGCCCTGGGGTGCGCGTGTGTTATTTGTGAAGAAGAAAGATGGATCGATGAGGATGTGCATAGATTACCGACAATTGAACAAAGTCACAATCAAGAACAAGTATCCATTGCTGAGTATTGATGACCTATTTGATAAAATTCAGGGTTCCAAGGTATTTTCAAAGATTGATTCGAGGTCTGGCTACCATTAGTTGAGGATTAGGGCATCTGATGTCCCTAAGACATATTTTCATACTCGATATGGGCATTATGAGTTTCTAGTGATGTCATTTAGGCTGATAAATGCCCCAACAACATTTGTCGATTTGATGAACCGAGTGTTCAAGCCCTATTTGGATTCCTTTGTGATTGTGTTTATTGATGATATCTTGATCTACTCCCGTAGTCGAAAGGAGCATGAGTAGCATCTCCGGATCGTACTTTAGACTCTTAGAGACAGCCGGTTATATGCTAAGTTTTCAATGAGTTTTGGTTGGACTCACTCGCTTTCTTGGGAAACGTTGTATCAGCAGAGAGCATTCAGGTGGATCCTAAGAAAGTTGAGGCAGTTCAGAACTGGCCTTACCCACTTCAGCTATAGAGATCCGGAGTTTCTTAGGATTGGCGGGTTATTACCGTCATTTGTGGAGGGGTTCTCATATATAGCAGCCTTGTTGACCTAGAAGGGCATCTCGTTTAGATGGACGGACGAGTGTGAGGCGATCTTTCAAAAGCTCAATACTGCTTTGACTACGGCGTCAATGTTGGTGTTACCCACATGTTTAGGATCTTACACAATATATTATAATGTATTTCGTATTGAACTTGGTGCGGTATTGATGCAAGATGACAGGGTGATTGCATATGCGTCGCGACAGATGAAGGTTTATGAGAAGAATTACCATGTTCATGGTTTAGAGTTGGCAGCCATTATTCATGTGCTGAAGATTTGGATGCACTATCTTTACGACGTGTCGTGTGAGGTATTCACGGATCATCGAAACCTACAATATTTGTTCAAACAGAAGGAGCTCAATTTGAGGCAAAGGAGGTTGTTGGAGCTATTAAAAAACTATGATATTACCATCTTGTATCATCTCAGGAAGGCCATTGTGGTGGCCGATGCCTTGAGTAAAAAGTCAGTGAGTATGGGCATCCTTGCGTGCATTCCAGTTGGTGAGAGATTGCTTGCATTAGATGTTCAGGCTTTGGCCAATCAGTTCATGATGTTGGATGTTTCTGAGCCAAGTTGTGTGCTAGCTTGTACAGTCGCTCGGTTTTCATTTTTTGAGCGGTAATATGATGACCCTCATTTGCTTGTCCTTAAGGACACAGTGTCGCATGGTGATACAAAGAAGGTTACTGTTGGAAATGATGAAATTTTGAGGATGTAGGGTCGTGTTTGTGTGCCTAATGTGGAGGGACTCTGTGAGTTGATTCTTGAAGAGGCCTACAGTTCCTGGTATTCTATTCATCTAAGTACCGCAAAGATGTGTCAGGACTTGCGGCAGCATTATTGGTGGAGGAGGATAAAGAATGATATAGTTGCATATATAGCTCGGTGTCTAAATTGTCATCAAGTAAAGTATGAGCATCAAAGACCTGGTGGGTTACTTCAGAAATTAGAGATTCCATAGTGGAAGTGTGAGTGTATCACTATGGATTTTGTTGTAGGACTCCCAGGGACTCAGAGAAAGTTCAATGCGGTATGGGTCATTGTGGACAGACTGACCAAGTCAGTGCATTTCATTCCTGTGGAAGTTACCTATTCTTCAGAGCGATTGGTAGAGATTTATATCCGCGAGATCGTTTGTCTTCACGATGTGCCCGTGTCTATCATTTCTTATAGAGGTATGCAGTTTACCTCACACTTCCGGAGGGTAGTACAATGTGAGTTGGGCATGCAAGTTGAGTTGATCACATCATTTCATCCTCAGACAGACGGACAATCCGAGCGCACTATTCAGACATTAGAGGATATGCTCTGTGCTAGTGTTATAGACTTTGGAGGTTCTTGAGATCAATTCTTGCCACTTTCAGAGTTTTCCTACAACAATAGCTACCAGTCGAGTATTCAGATGTCTCTCTATGAGGCATTATACGGGAGGAAGTGTTGTTCGCCAGTTGGATGGTTCCAACCATGGGGGGGGGGGAGGCTCGGTTGTTAGGTACAGATTAGTACATGATGCCTTGGATAAGATCAAGATTAGAGTTGAGAGCTATAATACACCCCGATCAATAAAATAAGTATCAACGCATTTAACCCATTAGGCGAACACCTAGGTGAAGGTCAGATCACTAGACTTTTTAACCATTTGGTAAAAACGACAAAAACAATCATTCCCTTTTCTAGTTTCTTCTTATTAGTTTATAATTGTTAGTGATAATTTAGAAGTAGAAAACAAAACCCTTTGTTTGGAAGTGCAATTTAGTTACTTCATTTGCTCTCGTCAAGTGTATACTCTTAACACCCATATTAAACTCCATGTGGAAATCGACCCGGACTCTTGTTGGGTACTATTTTTCTAATGACCGTTTCCACTCACTATTGAGTGCGGATTAGACGTTGATCAGTTGCTTGAGGAGCTTCATTTAATGTTACCAAAAGATTACAAGTTCACTATTTGGAAGTGGAGACATCCTAAAACTACAACAACATTTTCTGTTTGTTTCCCCAATTAAAACACAACCCATAGTACGTATACGGAGCCTCTATGTGAATATGAGTACAATATGAAAGTGTCGATGACAAGGACCCATCTATACCTCAAAATACAATATACAAGGATCAAAATGACACAAGGCTATGGACTAGGGCTTGCCAAATCAGCTGGAGAGACTATGATGCTATCAATGATCAGTGCCGCCTATTATGGAACCACATGCATCCATTAAAGATGTAGTACCCCGGCAAAGGGACATTAGTATATATGAAATATTACTATAACCTAAAGCTAAATACCCTCTCATGGAATGGAATGCCAAAATAAAAGGAGAAAAATATGAAAAACAGTAAGAAAATCAATTATATTTAAATGGCAAGTTAAAACAAAGTAAACCTTCAAATAAATATTAATAGTTTAGGTTGGGAGATTCTTAGCACCGACACATCACCATGCACATGTAATGGAGTCCAATCTCTGTTCGATTGGCTAAGACGTCTCACCCTAATGTATGAGGGTTGATATAGAAACACGATACCACCATATGCGCAGCATCGTGTCCGATCTCCACCGGATCGGCTAGGCCGTCCCACCATCCATTCATCCCAATTAAGGTAAATAATCTCAATATATCATAATGAGAATTCATCCCTCAATCACCTCCTACACCGGCATATGTAGTTTCGGGTTTATGCCTTTACAACTAGCCCTTCCTCAGTGACCTAATGATACTCCCAAAAATATTTTTATATAAAAGAAATATATATCTCATAACCTTTCATAAAATCTTTCATTTCATTGGCACGCTTAGCCATACATGATAATCTTCATTCTTGGCACGATGGCCGCATTTCATATTTCATCATTCATAATTTTATTTCTTTACTTTCAAGGATCATCATAAAATATCAATACATAGAATATTTTAAAAATTATGGCTTTAAATACATGAGTAATTAGAGCCTTAAACACATTGAATTTCTTCTATGACTCGATTATATAAACATTTAGGTAAATCAATCATTGGAAACAATTCGGAATAATAGATTTAGGAGCTTAAACAAATCACTTTTGGAACTTACAAGGAACTCATGGATTCTGATTCTATAGAATGAGTTTAGCCAACATACCTTGATTAAGTTTCCTTAGGATTACTACAATATTTCTCTATTCTTAGAAAAAAACAATCTATAGAAACGTGATCAAATTGAACAATTATTAGAAAGGTTGACGTTTTACACTTCAATACCACACAAGAGGGGGAATGAGTGATTTGTGCGGTGTCCAATTTTTTGCATGCACAAATTATAGAAGGACCTGGCTCTTCTACGTATTGCTTGCACTAAAGTTGCGAATAGTAAATGCAGAAAGTAAAGAACACAAGTATTTTTACGTGAAAAATACCCGGCTTAAAAGGTGAGTAAGGAGACCTTCTCCTTATTACTTATGCAACATTTTTGTTCAGGAGATATCAAATATAACCACTTAAGTTTATCTCCTTCAGGTGCATGCCTTGTGCTCGAACCTTCATGTGTTTGTGTACACTGTGTATGGACCTGGTTCATGCTTGAGTTACTTTGTCAATCATCAAAACAAACTTCATTTAGGCCAACAAATTCCCCCTTTTTGATGATGACAAACTCTGTCCTTTTCATAAGCATAAGACTTGTTTCAACTCAGCTCAACATCAATATAATATTACAACACTTTCCATTTTAAAGTCACAAATCATCAAGGACCAGGTTCATTAGGTTATAAACATCATAGTCCAAAGTAAAAAGCACAACGTATCTTCCCCCTTTTGGCATCATCACAAAGTTACATAATTATGTTAGATAACCAGATTTTAATAGATATCACTCATGGCCACTAGGGCTACTTCAAATGCAATCATGGAGAAACATCATTTATCAATCTAATGATATTAACCATCTAAGAAGCATCAACAAACAGTTAGAGCACAAAAGCAGTTGATTATCATTGATACTAGTCATCCACAAAGCATAAAGCAAAATAAAGATACTAGATCATGAGCAAAAAGAACAAAAACAAATCTCATCAGGGTCACTGGTTTGTCTAACGAGACTAGAAAGGTTTCAAGGGAAGGGCTGGGTTCTTTGTTTCTGGTCTAAAGTAGCTTCAACATATCATGAAGAATGCCTTCATTCTTCTCCTTCTCCTTTGCAAGCTCAATCTTGAGAGCATCCCTCTCAGTTTCTACTTCAGCCAACCTCTTCTTCAACCTCTCAATCTCAACATCCTTAGCCCTACTCTCTTGTACCAAGGCTCTTACTTTGCCGTTCACTGGTACCTTCTTGGATGAACTAAGTTCTTTGGGAGCAGTGCAGACTTCATAGTCACATGTAGTCAATGTGTTTTCCCCAAAGCGGTCCTTGTTTGTACCAATATCCCATTTCTTTAAGGGAACCTTGAAGTGATCTAGTACGATGGTGAGAATGAAACCATAGGGTATGGAGTGAGTTTTGGGGCCATTTAGAACCCTATCAAGGAGCTAGATAATAAACCCAAGCCAATTAATTTGCCTCCCACTATCCAGGGATTCCATAAGGACCAGGTCCATGAATGTGGCAATGTGCCTTCTTTCCTACTGGGCAACACGACCTTGTTGACAAATTCAAACAACACTTTATGTGGTGGCTTCATCTCACTTTTGTATACAGCCTTGGCCTCTAGCTCTAACTCATTGTCAGCAAATTTTATTGTAATGGCAAGGGAAGTTCTCTAGGCTTGGCCATTTGAGCTTTTTGTAATTATCATACCATTCAGTAGGTACACCTAGAATATCTCCCAATTCCTTGTCGTGGAAGCTCACAATCACTCCCTTCACCACACTGGTGACTCTGCCATTTTTTATCTCACAATTTGTCATGAACTCTACAAACTCAGCTGTGGCAAGCCTTCCATCCATCTGAAAGATCATGTCCTTCCAACTTTGCAGTTGTAGTTTTTGCAGCAGCATGACCATGCCTTCCTCCTCTAAGTCCCTGAGGAGTCTACTCTTCAAGATGGTTATTTTACCAAAATTCTCCTTCTTGTCCTGTTCTTCATCAACTTCTTATTTTTTCTTCACTCTCTTCTTCATCCACTACTTTCACTTTTCTAGGTTTCACAGCAGACCTAGTTCTTTTCGCCAAGGTAGAAGGCTCTGCAGACTTTGTCTTTGAAGGAGACTTCTTTTTGGAAGTCTTTCTTTTCTTTGTCTTTGGAGTCACAACTTCTTCCTCCTCTGCCTTGTCTTCATCACGAAGAACCATGTCCATCACCTCAATTTCAACTACCTCAACAGGCTCAACCACTTTCTTTTTTCCCTTAGCAACAACTTTTCTTTTACTCTCTTCTAGGGCTTTTTCCAGTTTAGCCTCACTCTGCTTCTTCTGACTCCTTGTAGCTCTTCCTCTTGTAGGAGGAGTCTCTACAAGGATAGAAAAGGCATCTTTTCTCTTCTTGTTTTCCCTAATAGTTCTAGGGATTTTAACTCCTAACGCCTCTTTCGTTTAGGATTGTAACTGTTAGACACTCATTTTAATAAGTCTTTGAGGGGTTCCTGCACAGATGGAACAAGTTCTTGGAACCTCTTCCTCAACCTTACTAACCTCTCAGCAGCACTTGCATCTCCATACCTACTACCCCCTTTTCTCTCAAACTTTCTTCCCTTCTAGTAGATTCCTCACTCCGCAATACCATAGCCCTTGTTTCTTCAGTCAAACCAATAAGAGTGGGTGAAGATTCAGCCACTCCTTTTCCCATTCCCCTCACATAACCTTGAGCACCCTCACTCTCTTTTTTATTTTTTCATTTTATCTTTATCACCAATTTTCCTAGATTCAGTGGTTCCAACTCCAGCCATAATTCCCACCAGAACAAACATATTTTCTAGATTTTCAACAACCTCAGAAATTGTCGCAGATGTAATCTTAGGACCAGATATTACCTGATCTATTTCAGATGAAATCATTTCTTCCCCCTCAGTTGCAAACTTAAATGATTCTTTAGATTTCTGGGGTTCTACTGCCTGGGTTGCTTTTAACTACACTTATTAATTTTCTTGATTTGTTTTCCTCCAGCGACCAGTTTGCGAGCAAGCATCTTGAACCTTCCTTTCTTAGAGATAGGTGTGGCTAAAGGTGTGGGTGTGGATTATTTGGGTGGTGATGAGGGATTTTCAAAGAGGTTGGCCATTGATGATGGTTGTAGATGAAGTGTGAGTGTTGAGAAGATGAGAGAAGACAAAGAGAAATTTTTGACGGCAGGAGAGTTTAGAATGAAAAAAAGTTGGTAAGGATGAATCAATTTAAGGAGGGAGAGTTTAACTAGGGAATGACCACTTTTCATAAGTCTAATCAAATTGGGAGTCAGTTTGAAAAGACGTTGAGGACTCTCCCTAGAATCTAGGCACTTATTGCATTTTGGGACTCTCTTTGGGTCAAACTGGTTCATTTTGTAATGGATAAGCTCAAGGAAGGTTAGGATTAAATGGGACTCTCCTTTTGATTATAATCCAACTACAATTATTTCAAAATATGCATAGTGGAGAGTACGTACCATGTAATCTTGATGAACCAGGTTCTTCACTGAGAAATCTCTTGTGTAAGTCTGAATTTTCTAAGAAAATAAAGATAATAACATTAGAGATTAATAAGACATTTTAGAACATGGCACAAGAGTATACTAGGTAAATTATGAGACTGGGAAAAATCTAATCTAATTATGTACAAAATTTATAATTGTCTAACCAATTTTTGAGTTAGAACTAGTTCCCTATAGGTGATCTTAATTATCCTTACTTCTTACCTGTTCCTTTAAAAGTGATCTCTACTTAGAGCTTTTGTGAAAATATCAGCTATTTGCTTGTCAGTAACACAAAATTCCACAGTGATCAAACCCTTTTTGTAGTTGTCCCTCAAAAGTGATGTCTAACATCTATGTGCTTAGTTTTTTTGTGATGAACTGGGTTATTGGTCATACTAATTGCATTGGTGATATCACAAAAGATGGGAATACAACCTACATCAATTCCAAATCCATTAATTGTTGTTTGATCCACAATAATTGAGCATAACATGAGGCAGCAGCAACATACTCAGCTTTAGCAGTAGACAAGGCCATAGAATTTTGCTTTTTGGTGGCCCAAGACACAAGACATGAGCCAAGAAAGTGTGCCATACCTCGGGTGCTCTTTCTATCTACAAGAAAACTTGTATAATTAGCATCAACATATCCCACTAAGTTAAAATTACTACCTTTTGGATACCATAGACAGAGGTCAGTGGTGCCTTTTAGGTACCTCAAGATCCTTTTGACAGCAGCCAAGTGAGACTCTTTTGGATTTGCCTGAAATCTAGCACAAAGGCCTACACTAAAAACAATGTCAGGTCGACTAGTAGTGAGATATAACAGAGAGCCGATCATTCCCCTATACAATTTCTTATCAATAGGTGAACCAGGTTTATCTATATCTAATTTTGTGGATGTTGCTATAGGTCTGTCAATTTCTTTCGAATCTTTCATTTTAAACCTTTTAAGCAATTCTTTCACATACTTCTACTGATGGATCATAGTTCCATTTGAATTTTGTTTAATTTATAATCCTAAAGAGAAATTAAGCTCACCCATCATGCTCATTTCAAATTCACTCTCCATTAGTTTAGCAAATTCTTTACTTAACTTATCAGTAGTTGCTCCAAAGATTATATCATCAACATATATCTGAACTACCAAGAGATCTTTACCTTTTTCTTTCAAGAACAAAGTATTGTCAATTTTACCTTTCTTGTAGCCATGCTCAAGCAAGAATTTGACACTCTTTCAAACCATGCTCTTGGAGCCTGCTTGAGCCCATAAAGTGCCTTGTTAAGATTGTACACATGATCAGGACATTCCTTACTTTCAAAGCCCGGAGGTTGCTTGATAAACACTTTGTCCATTGAATAGCCATTTATGAAGGTACTCTTGACATCCATCTGATGGAGAGTGAATTCCATGTAAGCAGCAAAGGCTATAAGAAGTCTAATTGCTTCCAATCTTGCAACTGGAGCAAAAGTTTCATCATAGTCTATGCCCTCCTCTTGACTATATCATTGAACCACCAATCTTGCCTTGTTCCTTGTAACTGTTCTATCTTCATCAAGTTTGTTTCTGAAGACCTATTTTTTACTAATTACTAATATGTCCTTAGGTCTTGGTACTAGATGCCAAACTTGACTTCTCTCAAATTGGCTGAGTTCATCTTGCATTGCATTCACCCAGTCTGCATCCTCAAAGCCTCAGCAACATTTTTAGGTTCAATAAGAAATAAAAAAGCATCAAAAGCACAAAGATTCTTCAAAGAAGATCTGGTTTTGATTCTAAAGGTTGGATCAGTAATTATGTTCTAAATGGGATGAGAACTTTGAAACTTGTAAGGTTTCACAACCAGGTGGTTTCCCATAGATGTTCCTTCAATGTTTTGTTGCTGAGGAATAGGTTCATGGACAGGTTCCAACGAGGTTTGAGGACCAGTTCCTCTTTGTTCAGTTCCCTCTGTCAGGTTGCGTTGGGTGGAAAGACCTATTCCATCACATGTTCATTCTTCTGGTGCAGCTTCAGTCTGGGCTGTGGTTTCATTTGAGTTTCTTACCAGCCCAATTGCTTTATCATCATGTTCCTGCCTCTCAGAAAGAATGTTAGTTTTGTCAAAAACCACATGTACACTTTCTTCTACACATATAGTTATTTTGTTATAAATCATATAAGCTTTACTATGTGAAAAATATCCCAAGAATACTCTCTCATTACTTCTGGAATCAAACTTACCTAGGGAGTCTTTACCATTATTGTGCAAAGAACTTGCATCCAAATGCTCTAAGATGGGATATATTTGGCTTTATCCCTTTAAGTAACTCATAGGGAGTTTTCTCAACAAGAGGTCTATTCATACACCTATTTATGATGTAGCATGTAGTGTTCACAACTTTTGCCCAAAAGCTATGGGGAAGTTTACTAGAAAGAAGCATAGTCCTATCTATTTCTTCTAATATCCTATTCTTTCTTTCAATTACTCTATTTTATTGTGGAGTCCTAGGAGCAGAAACATTATGATATATGTCATTCTCATCACAAAATTCAACAAATTTAGCATTCGCAAATTCAGTACCATGATCAGACCTAATTGATGCAAGTTGATTACCTAGTTATTTTTGAGTTTTTCTATAAAAAAAGAGAGGTGAACATATCAAATGCTTCATCTTTAGATGTTAAAAATAATTTCCAAGTAAACCTAGAGTGATAGTTTTTAAATATTCTTGCCTTATGTTTTGATGATCTAACAAACTTACTGTTAAGAACCAGATAAGGAACCTGACCTACTTGGACTATACTGCAAGCTTTAACGGATTCTAGCTAAAGTTGAACTGCTACAGCTTCAGGAGCTAGGAACCCACACAAGGACCTGATACTCTTGTGGTTTCCACATAGCAGTACAAAGTCAATTGGACACAGCTGGAAATGAAGTGATTGACGGCACTGTTTCTGTCGCAATGCACTGTCTCCAGCTCCCATTCATTCTCTAACCAAATAAATTGCTCACATCACTTCAAGTGATGTAATCAAGATGTACTTACAATGAGTTTTTTTATAAAACATAACTTGTAGGTTTCCGTTTCTCATTCAAGCTTCTTGCCAAAATAGAGAAATCAATCCTCTCAAGCTTGAAGAATAAAGTTGAACGCAACTCGGACCCGTTCCTAAAATATAGCTTGTTGTTGTCCTAGTTGAGTTGTAACTTTGTTATTGTACTTGTTATATCTCCTAAACTGCTTAGCTAGAAACGTTTGATTAGGAATCCTCTTGTAATTCGTAAACTCTGAGTTTATGTTCTGATTAGATTTAGTCATAAGCAAAAGTCTTTGTAATTGTAGAATTACAAAGTGGCTTGTGGTGAAAGCATCACAAGTTAGAAAAAGCTTTTATAACTAGGAAGTCACAAAGTGGCTTGTGGTAAGAGTACCACAAGTTAGTTGAGTAAATCATTTGCAATAGGAGTCATTGCAAAGTGGCTTGTAATAAGTTCTTTACAAGTTAGTGAAGTTAAAAATCTACAGGTGTAGGTCGTGGTTTTTTTATCCCCTTGTGTGGGATTTTCCACGTAAAAATCCTCTGTCTTATTTACATACTGTTTTATTAGCATTCTCAGGAGAATCTTCTAGAGGACCAGGTACTCTACTGTTTGGTGGACTCATAGAAACTAACAATAGGTATTAGAGTGGATTTTTCCTATCAGGCTAACACCTAGGAAGGATCCTCATGGCTGCCCCACCAAATTTGGAAGAAGGTCAATCTACAAACCGACCACCCAAGTTCAATGGACAATACTATGTGTGGTAGAAAGCAAGAATGCACGATTGTATCATGGCTGAGGATTGTGAGTTATGGGATATCATATGCGATGGTCCTTATGTTCCAACCAGAGTACTAGAGGAACTTCTATTTTCAATGGCAAAAACCAGCAAAGAGTACACTGAAGCAGACAAGATAGTTGTGGAGAAGAATTTTAGTGCCAAGAAAATTCTAGTATGTGGAATAGGACCTGAAGAGTACTATAGAATCTCTACCTGTGACACTGCCAAGGAGATATGGGAAGCTTTGCAAACAACTCATGAGGGAACTACACAAGTAAAACAGTCTAAGATTGACATGCTCACTACCGAGTATGAACTCTTCAAAATGAGGGACGATGAATCAATTCAAGATATGCATATGAGATTCACTTTCATCTACTCCCTTGATGAAATCATTCCCAGAAACAAGCTAGAGCTGACCGTAGAAGAGCTGATCGGAAACTTGAAGACCAAGGAGTTGGAGAAAAAGATAAACAATGAAAGAAGAAAACCAAAAAGGGGAAAGAACCTGGTACTTAAAGTTGATTACAATGATTCAAGTGAGGAAGACAGTGACATGGCTTACCTACCAAAAGATTTCAGAAGATGGTCAGAAGAAATGGAGAAATGCTAAAAAGGGACATGTCTATCAGACCAAGAAACTATGATCTTTGTTACAGGTGTGAAAAGCTTGGACACTTCATGAAAGACTGTCCTCTCCTGAAGCAAGAATTCTCCAAGAACTATCATGAGAAAACAACTAAGACGAACCTGGTTCCTATCAAGGACTTCAAGAGAAAAACATCTACTGACAATATGATGAGACATGCTCTTGCAACATGGAGGGATTCATCTAGTGAGTCTGAAGATGAGTCTGATACTGGTGATAGTTCCATGTTGTCAGTTGAAAGTGAAAAGACTGGATATGACTCAGCTTTTGCTTTGATGGATCAATCAGATAATTATGAAGAAAATTGAAACAAAGAGGTAAACTTCAGGGAAGCTCAGAGAAATCTGAAATCCTATTCTCCAAAAAAACTTATGTCTTTAGCTGATGTATTAACCACTGCATTTCATAGTCTTGTGGAGGATAGGGATTCTTTGACCTAGAATTTGGAGAATCTGAACAAACTAGAGACGACTTAATGGTTGTAGTTACTGACCATAAGAAAACCATTTAAACCCTCAGAAAAGAAAAGAGTGATCTGTTGGTTGAAATTGCAGACCTAAGGGAAACCATGGACTAAGTCAAAACCTAAACAATCTGGAAAGGGAAAGGAGATAGCAAGTGAGGAACACATTAGGCTTGAAAATGAGGTGAAAGCTATGAGGTTTAGGATGCGTGCTGAAATTGAGAAAAATGAGCTTCTCCAAACTAATCTGGAAAGAGTAAAGAATGATCTTGAAAAGTCCCTAAAGTGGACCTGGTCCTTAGAAGCTACCACTGCCTTGCACACTAACGATTGTGAAAATAGATAGGCAGTAGGGTTCCAAAGGGAGAAAACTCCTCACAACCCTCACAATAAGTACGTCACTGTCTCCAATAACTGACCTTGTACCCGATGTGGGAACACTGGGCGCTTCAAGGAAGATGTCCAGGCCAAGAATCAATCAGTTCAGAAAAACAAAGTGTTTGCTGAAATGGTGACTACAAAAGAGGGACCAGGTTCCACTCACAAAAAACGCACATTACCTGCATGGACTAAGAGAACTCTTATTCATCCTCTTGCTTACTACAAGGGACCCAAACTTGTTTGGGTTCCTAAAACTAACTCCTAATCTCTTGTGCAGGAAACATTGAAAGGAAGCGGTCAACAATGGTTCATGGATATTGGGTGTTCAAAACACATGACTGGGAACACCACAAACTTTGTTTCACTAAAAGCCCTGCAAGGAGGGAGTGTATCCTTTGGCAATGGCAAAAAGGGGTATATTCTTGGAGTTGGAAAAGTCGGGAAGTCACTTACTCATTCTATTGAAAATGTGTACTATGTAAATGGACTTAAGTACAGTCTCTTGAGTGTTTCTCAAATATGTGATAAAGGAAATAAGGTGGAATTCTTGTCCAAAATATGTACAGTCACTGATCTTGTGATCGGTGAAATAGTACTTGTGGCCAAAAGATACAAGAACATATATGTCGTTGATTTCGAGTCCTTAAAAAATGGTGATCCGAGTTGTCTGAAAGTTATTGATGATGAAGCTGAACTATGGCACAGAAGACTGGGCCATACAAGATTTTCTCTTCTGAACAAACTAATTTAGAAGGACCCGGTCCATGGTCTGCCTATGTCACAGTTCAAGATGCAACAAGTCTGTGATGCCTGTGCTAGAGAAAAACATGTGAAGTCCTCTTTTAAGCCTAAAAGAGATGTGAGCACCTCAAAGCCGCTAGAACTTCTGCATATGGATCTGTGTGGACCTATGAGAGTGCAAAGCGGAGAAGGAAAAAGATACATTTTCGTGATAGTAGATGACTACTCTAGATTCACATGGACTATGTTTCTCAGAACCAAATATGAAACTATTGAGGTATTTGTGGCCTTTGTGAAGAAAATCCAAGTGGAGATGGAATCTAGAGTCGCATGCATTAGATCAGATCGTGGGATAGAATTTGACAATGTCAAATTTGATGAATTATGAAATGAAAATGGCATCTCACACAACTGTTCAGCTACCAGAACTCCCAAGCAAAATGGAGTAGTAGAAAGGAAGAACAGAACTCTAGAGGAAATGGCAAAAACAATGTTGATCGACAGTGGAATTGCAAAGAACTTCTAGGCTGAAACTGTCAATACTGCCTGCTGTTTGGTGAACAGGTGCATGATCAGATCACTTCTGAACAAAACCCCGTATGAACTATTGAATAGGAGGAAACCCAAGCTGACTCACCTAAGAACATTTGGGTGCAAATGCTATGTTCTCAACAATAGAAAAGATCAGCTTGTTAAATTTGATGCAAAGAGTGATGAAGGAATATTTCTGGGCTACTCCTCTCAAAGCAAGGCTTACAAGATATATAATAAGCGGACTCAATGTGTTGAGGAAAGTGTTCATGTTATTTTTGATGAATCTTATCTATCATTTGAGAAGAGTTCTGAGGAAGATCAAGATGGAGAACCCTCACTAGTTCCTGGTGAAGTCATTAACATGACAAATGGAAATGCAGATATTATAAGTCAAGTAAAGGAGCCAAATGAATACAACGCTGCTTCATCTTCAACAAAACCAAGCACTTCAATTATAACCATTAAAGTTGAAGAAAGAGTGGTGGATGCAGTTCAGGGAACTCCACTAGCACCTGAGAGAATGATAGAGGAAAATCAACCAAACATATCTTCCTCCTCTCAAAATGAACCTCAGCTGTCTAACTGGAGACACCAAAGCTCTCATCCAATAGACAACATTATCACCCCTCTAGATTCCGAAGTACAAATCAGGTCAAGAGCCAGAAATTCACTTGCCTTCTCAGCCTTTCTCTCCCAGATAGAACCCAAAAATATCAAGGAAGCCTTGAAAGATGCAGATTGGATTACGGCTATGCAAGCCGAGTTGCATCAGTTTGAGAGAAATAATGTGTGGCACCTGGTACCTAGACCCCCAAATCGAACCATTATAGGAACCAGGTGGGTATTTAGAAAAAAGCTCGATGAACATGGAATTACCACAAGGAATAAGGCCAGGCTAGTGGTGCAAGGCTACAATCAGGAGGAAGGGATTGACTATGATGAAACGTTTGCTCTAGTGGCTCGCATGGAAGCTATTAGAATTCTAATCGCTTTTGCATCTCATATGGAATTCACTTTATTTCAAATGGATGTCAAGAGTGCATTTTTGAATGGACTCCTTAAGGAAGAAGTCTGTGTGAAGCAACCCCCAGGGTTTGAATGTCATGAGCAACTTGAATATATGTTTAAACTGGACAAAACTCTGTATGGGTTAAAGCAGGCTTCTCGAGCTTGGTATGAAAGATTGTCAAAGTTCCTCCTGGAAAATGATTTTAAAAGAGGGAAAATTGACAACACTCTTTTCTTAAAGAAACGAGGAAGGAACCTTCTCATTGTTCAGGTTTATGTTGATGATTTAATTTTTGGAGCAACAACTGATTCTCTGTGAGAAGAATTTGCAAAACTCATGGGAAGTGAATTTGAAATAAGTATGATGGGGGAACTGAATTTCTTCTTGGGTCTTCAAGTAAAACAATCCCCAAAGGGTATATCCATTTGTTAGCAAAAATACATTAGGTAACTCTTGAAGAGGTTTGACATGGAAGCATCAAAGGTGATAGACACTCCCATTGCTACTACCACTCGACTGGACATGGATGAAACTGGATCTCCTGTGAATCAAACCATGTATAGAGGCATCATTTGATCTCTCCTCTATCTCACTGCCAGCAGACTTGATATTGTTTTTAGTGTGAGGCTATCTGCAAGATTTCAATCAAATCCCAAGGAATCTCACTTGAAGGCTGTCAAAAGAATACTAAGATATCTCAAAGGAACACATGACCTAGTGTTGTATTATCCATCAGGTAACAGTTTTAATCTGATTGGGTATGCTGATGCAGATTATGCAGGTTATCTTGTGGACAAGAAAAGCACTTCTGGAATGGCTCACTTCTTAGGTTCATGTCTTATCTCTTGGGGAACAAGAAAGCAAAATTCAGTGACTCTTTCAACAGCTGAAGCTGAATATATAGCTACAGCATCCTGATGTGCTCAGCTCTTATGGATAAAGAAGCAACTGGAGGACTTTAGGGTACTCACTGAGAGTGTGCCCCTTCTATGTGACAATACTAGTGCACTTAATATGGCCAAGAATCCATTTCAACACAAAAGGACAAAACATATCGATGTGAGGCATCATTTTCTAAGAGACAATGTGGAGAAAGGGCTGATATGTATGAAGTTCTACAATGCAGAAGATCAAATTGTAGACATTTTCACCAAGGCACTAAGTAGGGAATGGTTTAAAAGAAACAGAATGAAGCTGGGGCTTTTAAAGCCCAATTGAGAACCTGATTCCTCTTTAGCTGGCTTTTACCTTCTAGAAATAACTGGCTCAAAGTGTTTTTTGGCCATATCTAATTCACTTCAATACCATTGCAGGTAAGCACACATGATGAGTATAGAAGCAGTAGATGCAATGCATGAATGATAAAAGAGGATTGATTCTTTAAGAAAAAGGGTCGAGAACCTAGTTCTTATACCAAAGGTTAGTAGTTCTGTGCATCCTTTAATACACGTCTTAAAAAAGGGTACAAAACACAACTGTCGTGTCATCAACTTTTCAGATCCTGCTGTGACGTTTCTTCATTTTAAATCATTCTATCTCCCTTCTAAAATTTTGCAATTCTCCATGCTCAACCGCCGTTTCAGAACCAGTGCCTATTCCTCTATCTTCATAATTATCCTCTCCTTTTAAAAACCCTCTTTTCTGCTCTTCTTAACCTTAAGGCTTACACTAGAATCACCCAAAAAGGATCATCATACAACTTCTTTCAATGGCTAAGACAACTTCCAATCTCCCTGCCTCAGTTGTAACTATCACTGATCAATCTATAGAACCTTCCACTTTCACTGAGCCTTCCTCACCCTCTATTACTCCTACTGCTACAATCGTACCTCCCCCAATTTCCCAATCTCTTCCCAATTCAGAAACCCTTGAAACTACTGCTCTGTTCTCCCCATCATCTGATGTTCCCACCAGTCAACCACTAAGTGGAGAACAAGGTCAAAATCCTGAGGTCACAAAGAGTTCTGCCATTGTTGCTACCGATTCCATGGTGGTGGAAGCACCGGTTGAGGAAGAGAAAAATGTTTTAACCGTGTTTGTGGTATCCGCTGATGGTGTACTGCATGAGATTATATCTCAGAAAAATGAGACATAAAGTGTGGAGGAAGAAGGGGCCATTGTAGCTGTTGGCGGGGATGCAGTAGCAGATACTACTAGGGAATCACATGAGGAACCTGATCCCTCTCCGGAGGACCCAGGTCAGGGCTCTCATTCCTAGGACAGGATTGTTCCTGCATTCGATGTTGTGCCCCTGGAAATTCAAGCACCTGAAATGAGATCCAGTGATGAAGAAGACCTAGATAATATGGGTCTTAATGCATTCATAAGTAAGCGGAGGGTTGTGTCCACCCCTGAGTTTGAAATCAAACTACCTACTACCAGGCTTCAAGTTAAAGTGACCTAATATTCTACTCTTCAAAAGAGCAAGAAGAGTAGTCAGAAGAAAAAAAGAAAGTTGGTGAAAGATGTTGTACCTGTAAGTGATGAGGCGATCCCTATAGTCGAGGTGGAAGAGGAAACCCTAGATGAACCTGGTTCACTTGTTAGATGGTCTTCGAAAAAGATTAATCCTACTTCACTAGAGAAAGGTCCAACATCTAAGTCTAAGATAAAAGAGGGGGTGAGTGAGTTTTCCATGACTGATGAGGATGTCCTAATCAAATCAAAGGGAAAAGGCAAAGTCAGTGGAGAGAAGTCCGGGAAACGCAAGTCTGAACCTTTTGAAGAACCTGTTTCTGTGAAGAAAATGAGAAGTAAAGTCACCTTGGCTCTGTGCGCCTGAGGCATCAAAAAGTTCTGTTGGGTCGTACGTTTGACCCAGCAATCTCTGAGATGGCTGGAATGCGCCAAGTTCTAGAAATGGTCGAGTTTTAACGTTGGGTGCATCTATTTCAAATTGATGCACCTAAGGTACATGAGGAGGAGGTACAAAGTTTCTTTTCTACCCTCTTTCCAGTTGATACTGACAATATTTGTGCCTTGGTAAATGGGGTGGACATTGTCTTTGATGTAAAGTTTCTTGGAGAGATTTTAAAAGTTCCTACAGCCGGTGTGTCCAGTGTAAGATATATGTGTCAGTATAACTTCAGAAATGCAGTGGTAAAAGACAATGCTAACCAGAAAGGGGACCAGATCCAGTATAACTTCAGAAATGCAGTGGTAAAAGACAATGCTAACCAGAAAGGGGACCAGATCCATAAGAAAGTCGTACTTCCTATTTACCAGCTGCTGTTTGAATTGGTTAACAAAGTTCTATTAACTCGAGCTGAAAGGAGGTCAGTGACTTCTAAGTCTGACCTATTCTTGATGGAGCAACTGGACAGTTTTACTCCTGTGAGTCTTCCAGCTATTATGATTGAACAAATGCAAAAGGTTGCCACTTTCAAAGATGGTAATCATGGCCTTCCCTATGGGTTCCTGTTGACTCCATTGTTCAAATTCTTTAAAGTCCCACTGCGGACGGGCAAAGTGGGGACTAGGAAGCAGACCTTCTCACAGACGACTTTGGAAGAGCGCGAGTGTGTGGAAAAGTATGGGGGGGGGGGTAGGAAGTACATCAACCATTTCATAGCTTATAAATGCTCAGAACATTACAACTGAGGAAATTCGTCGGTTAAATGCCGAGAATGCTATCCTGGAAGGTCAGCAAGCCCAAGGGGTTCCGATGTCGAATGATGAAGTGGCTCGTTTGACTCAGGAGAATGTTGATCTCAGGGCGCAAGTAAAGAACCTAAAAGTAGAACTGCTCAATAAGCAAAAGTCTGCAAACGCCCGAATAGACCTTGTTCTCCAAACACTTGCTGCAGCTACCAAGCCTTTTACTCCTAGTACCCCTTAAGTACCCCTTCAGTGACCAGTTTCTGGATATGTTTGTTATGTTTTTTTTATGTTTTGGCGGTTGTTTTTTGTTTTTTTTTTTGTGTGTGGTTGGGATGAAACAGTACTGCTCCCATTAACAAGTCCAATGTTGCCTCTCACTTTTTCTAAGTAGAGGCATATTTAAAGCTTTATTAATATCAATCCTCGTTTTATTATGCCAGTACTCTCTTTATGTGTTCTATTCTCTACCATGATTGTGTGCACATATATGGCATGAGTTAGCTTAGCTGGACTTCTTTGTGCTGTTATTCTATTTTTTTAATGATGCCAAAAGGGGGAAAATAAACTTAGGGGGAACACATGGGACTCAACTCAGGGGAACTCATTGTTATGATAAGGCATAGTCTTAGGGGGAACCCTGTGACCCTGTGTTTCCTCTGTTACTTAAACTGGTTCTTTACTGCTCTAAAACCACTTGATAATTTTTAAGTTTGGCATCATCAAAAAGGGTGAAATTGATAGGTTTTAAATATTTTTGCCTTATGTTTTGATGATCTAACAAACTTACTGTTAAGAACCAGATAAGGAACCTGACCTACTTGGACTATACTGCAACCTTTAATGGATTCCAGCTAAAGGTGAACTGCTACAGCTTCAGGAGCTAGGAACCCACACAAGGGCCTGATACTCTAGTAGTTTCCTCATAGCAGTACAAAGTCAATTGGACACAGCTAGAACTGAAGTGACTGACGGGACTGTTTCTGCCGCACTGCACTGTCTCCAGCGCCCACTCATTCTCTAACCAAATAAAGTGCTCACATCATTTCAAGTGATGTGATCAAGATGTAAAAACAATGAGTTTTATACAAAACAACACTTGTAGGATTCATTTTCTCATTCAAGCTTCTTGCCAAAACAGAGAAATCAATCCCCTCAAGCTTGAAGAACAAAGTTGAACGCAACTACGGACCAGTTCCTAAAAGATTGCTTGTTGTTGTCCTAGTTGAGTTGTAACTTTGTTATTGTACTTGTTATATCTCCTAAACTGCTTAGCTAGAAGCGTTTGATTAGGAATCCTCTTGTAAATCTGTAAACTCCTTGAGTTTATGTTGTGACTAGATTTAGTCATAAGCAAAAGTCTTTGTAATTGTAGAATTACAAAGTGGCTTGTGGTGAAAGCATCACAAGTTAGAAAAAGCCTTTGTAACTAGGAAGTCACAAAGTGGCTTGTGGTAAGAGTACCACAAGTTAGTTGAGTAAATCCTTTGCAATAGGAGTCATTGCAAAGTGACTTGTAATAGGTTCTTTACAAGTTAGTGAAGTTAAAAGCCTACAGGTGTAGGTCGTGATTTTTTTATCCCCTTGTGTGGGATTTTTCCACGTAAAAATCCTTTGCCTTATTTACATATTGTTTTATTAGGATTCTTAGTAGAATCTTATAGAGGACCAGGTATTCTACTGTTTGATGGACTCATACAAACTAACATAGAGTAATCATCAACAAGCGCTATAACATATCTCTTACCACCTCTGCTCAATGTTCTCATTGGTCCACAAAGATCCATATGGATCAGTTCCATTGTCCTGGTAGTGCTTATCATTTTCTTGTTTTTGAAAGAGGATCTTACCTGCTTCTCCCTTGCACAGGCCTCACAAACTTTATCTTCCTTGAACTTAATTTTAGGCATTCCTATCACCAAGTCCTTAGAGACTAGTTTGTTGAGTTGGCTTAGACTGTCATGCCCAAGTCTTTTGTGACAAAGGAGGTATCCAACACACTTAAGCAAGTGAGTTTATTATCTAAAAGTGTGGATAGATCTACAACATATATGTTGTTCGTTCTTTTTCCCTGCAAAAATATCTTGTCAGAGGTAAGATTAATCACAAAGCATTTTGTAGAGGTGAATGCTACCTTGTTACCTCTATCACACAATTGTGATACACTTCATATTGTACTTTAGTCCATCTATCAAGTAGACATTCTCAATAAAATGAGAATCAGTCATACCTATCTTTTCCAACCCAAATGATCTCGCCTTTCTTCCCATTTCCAAAGGAGACATTACCTCTTTTAAGGTCTTCAAGTGAAAGGAACTAGTTCTTTCTTCCTGTCATATGCTTTGAGCAGCCACTATCCATATACCATATTTGGCTACTCACCTTCACTTGGACCTGCAAAAAGAAATCAAGGGTTAGTTTTAGGAACTCAAACTAGATTGGGTCACTTTCTATAGGCAAAAGGGTGAATCAAATTCTTTTTAGCCCAACTTGGCAGCCTATTTTTCCCTTGAACAAAATCTTTGTTCTTTTGACTTGCCTTTTCTTTTGCAATGCATTCACTTTTATTGTGACCAGTGTTACTACAATGTGTGCAAATATTTTTTTAGGAAGTGTGAGGTACTTGCTTTTGGGATCCCACTTAGGTGCCAGGTTCCCAAAGCTAAGTCCTCTTCTATTGCTGCTATGGTGTTCTTATAGCCATGAATGTGCATTAGATGACCTGTTCTATTTACAAGTTCTGTCTAGCTCATGCTTGACCTTGCTTAGATCCTCCCTTAGGATTCTTACCTATTCATCTCTCATGTACAACTCATCTTTCATTTTTCCTACATTTTCTTCTAAAGTGAGTTGTGTGTGATTAGCTGTTTTTTTGCCTGTTCCTAATTTCAATTTTAGATTTTTATATCTAAGCTATAGGATAGTTGCGTCAATTTCATGAACCTGGTTCTTCAATGCAGTATTTTCACTTTCAGTTTCACTAGCCCTAAGTTCCAAGTTTGTGCACTTACCTTTCAAAATCACACATTCTTTTGACATCTATTCCTTTTCATTATTTACATCCTCAGATTCATCAAGTTGCTCTAGTAGCAACTAAAATTGCCTTTCTTTAGATAAAAAATAATTCTTGTCTTTGAGATGAAGGACACTTACGTCAGTTTCTTCATCATATTCTCCAATGGCCATCAGTGCTCGTTCATCATCATCATCATCTGAACGAGCATGTAGTCCTTTGCCTCCAGGCCATGGGATTCTATAGGATTATTAAGATTGGGCGGATATAGGTTGACTGGGCTTTGATTACGGCGTTGATTGAGCTGTGGCGACCGGAGACGCACACTTTTCACCTGCCCATTGGCGAGGCTACCATCATGCTGCAGGACGTTGAGGTTTTATATGGCCTGCCCGTTGATGGCATGCCCGTTTCATTACCTATTGCTATCAGATTTATGTCGCATGATGCTTATTTGGACATGTTGCAGCAGCTCACGGGTTTCAGGCCACAGGACGGACTGCATCGTCGGGTGCTAGTCGGTTGACTTTGACCCCTATTAGACAGCACCTAGAGCTACTACACCCCGATATCACCGACGATACAGAGGAGGTACATATCACCCAGTATACGAGGTTGTTGTTGCTTCTTCTATTTGGAGGGGTTTTGTTCCCGAACACTTCAGGGAACCTAGTCAGTCTGAGATTTTTGCATCATCTTCAACTGCTAGATGAGTTACCCTATTAACAAACATAATTTTATTTTATAAATCTTGTAACATAAACAAAACAACTAAATATTACAACACAAACTCATTAATAGTTAGGCACAATAGAAGAACACCCACCTCGAGCTTGATTACTATTGCCACCCAAAGGACATTTTCGACGGTCGTGTCCTGTTTGCGAGTATATACCACATCTACATGCATAAACGGTATCACTAACATCCATTTGGTTCCGTATACGCGTTCTCTTCTTCACCTGTATTTGACGCAAATAGGACTTGTTACACACCATTTTAAATGGTTAAAGCGGCCAACAATGCTCAGCACCCACTAGCTGCATCTACCCAGTATATGTGTTTAGGTATTTCGCAACAGTATATTGTTGATCAACATGGTTGGTTACACCTAAACCAATTTGTTGAAATACTTGATGGCATGTGAGCAAGGCATGTGGTAGATGGACCATTTCCCACAAGAGCATAACCTTGTAGATTCATTTATAGTATGTACATTATTACCTCGATTTTGATGGATAGCAGTGCGAACTTCAAAAATATTTCTTTCGTTATCATACTGCAAAAATGAATGCCAATGTGCTCGCCATCTATATTTCTCAAATCTCTGAATTGACACTAGCATAAATTCAACACCCTTTCCATCAATGACGTTGGAGATGCAGACCTTTCAACAAACCTCTCCGCCATCTGCTTGAACGACATCTGCACCATGGCTGTGACAGGCAATCCTCTTGCCGACTTCAATAACCTGTTGAAAGACTCTGACACATTTGTAGTCAAAGTTCCCCATCGTCTTCTACCATCTGCATGCAAAGTCCACTTTTCAAGGTCATGTCGCATTAACCAACGATAGGCTGCCTCGTCTTCTTTCCTGATATATTCCATGTGCCTCCGGAATTTATGTTGTTGGTGGTCTGTTGCTGTCATCCACATCAAATCATGAAGATCCTTGTTGGGATATGCCTTCTGGAAATTGGCTTTAAGGTGCCTAACACAGTAACGATGATAGGCATAAGGTTCTTGCCATGCAGTCAAGTTCTCCACTGAACTTAAGATACCACCGTGCCAATCAGATATTAGACAAATACCGAAATGTTGTTTGACAACGTGCTCTTTCAACTGGTTCAAAAATAGTGTCCACGTCTTTTTGCTTTTATTGGCACAAATAGCAAAAGCTAGAGGAAATATCTGTCCATTAGCATCTACTGCCATGGCTATCAACAGCTTGATATCGTACTTTCCATAGACATGAGTGTCGTCTATGGATATTACGGGCTGACAATGCGAAAAACCATCAATTGCTGGTTTAAACGCCCAGAACACGTAATTGAATGTATATTCTGGTTTACCTTGAATCAGCTCAAGCTTCCATTCAATAACCGTCTCGGGGTTAAACTACTGCAGTGCAGCCATGTACCTAGGCAGATCTGCAAATGACTTATCTCAGTTACCATAGACTATTTCAAACGCTCGTTTGCGCCCGAGATATGCCTTTCTTTTAGTAATGGTATGGCCATGTTCCTGGTGGACTGCTGTAATGCACTCTTTGATTTTATACCTTATGGACGCTTCGATGTGTGGAATAAGAACAAGAGAAATCAAGTCAATATCCAAGTTGAAGTGATTCTCGTTGAATGTGTCCATTTCGCACGTGTGGGTGGGAATGTATTTACCCACTTTCCACAGACCTGTCTTCTTCTTGCTCGCACGCAACATCCAATGACATGGCCAAAACCACCTGCGACAAAAAACCTTGTATACAACCGGACTTGACCCTCATACCGCCATCTCACGACACTCTTTTATGTTGTGCATTTTACAAGCCCTGCTTAGGCGCGCTTTATCAGGAAAAAGCATGCCCTTTGCCAGCACCGTTGGTCTAGACTTATCCCACATTGTTGTTTGAATTCATCAAAATCCCTTGTGAGAGCTTCCACATCCGGTATGCTTGGCAAGTTATCAAGGTAAGGAATCTCCCTTGAATGTAACGACACTTGGGACTCGTACACTCTTCGTCTAGGGGGAGGTGGAGCATACTCTCTCGTCAAATCAGGTCCTTCCTTCTCATCCTCCTCATCACCATCCTCACGAAGAAAGGGTGTCTCATCTCCAAATTCATCAGTATTGTTGTCGTAATCACTGTTCTCTTCCTCACTCTGTGCATCTGCCAAATCCCGATTTAATACATCGTCTTCGGGCAATTGAGTGAGTAAATTTGGTTCAACTTGCTCGTTTTCACTGCACAATCAACAAAATAATAAGATGTTGAATTTAATAAATACTTTCCATATTGCCGTATCACTTCACTTACAAGTCGTAATGTGATGAAATTCCATGATGGACATTTTCATTAAGGTGATGGCTCCCGGATGGACCACCATGATCCAACACACCAAAACTATGCTTGGGTTCAAAATTTGTAAAATTCATATCCGGCATGTACCCCCTGTTAAATATATGAGAGTTAATACAAATTCAATACAACAAAAATGTACATCGTAACACAAAGAAAAATTGAAGCTTACCACTCGTTTTGTGAATTATGTAAAGCAGGCGGGGATAAGTTTAAATCAAGGAAAACTCTTTCATCCGGATCCTGTCCGGCAAAAACTCCTCCAGAATATCCACCCGATGACTGGGGGTTATTCGGAAACTGTCCGGCAACCTCATTGTTTGGAACGTCTTCGACCTTGACGTACATATCCAACATATTTATTACAAGATATTCCCGATATTCATCCGGAGTCCTCAGAAAATCCCTCAAAGTTTCATCATCGTAGATGTTTAACTCCGAGTAAAAAGCAGCCCCTTGCGGAGTGACGGAATACGGATATCTTCCGGTTACTTTAAGTATCACTGAACGTTTCCTCACACCCATTTTTTTGCATAACAACGATATCAATTTATCGCACTCTATTATAAGTGGTAATTTAACATGACCCTGTGGAGATAAACTATACCTCACAGAGTTATTCTCCATCACAACCTCACCTCCCCCCCCCCCAATATAATAAAACTCTTATTCTACGCTCTTCAGACATTACGAAAAAAATGCTTCAGAATTTAACAACACGAAAAAATTGAACGGGAGTTAAAATTTTATGTGAACGAATTTTCCTAAAATCCTAACCACTTTATATAGGAAATGCTAGTCTGGGATATGGAAATTTTTCGGCGTATAGTGTTCTTTAAATATACGCTATACACATTTAAATTATTGTGTTTGTCAGTTCACTTATTGGTGGGTCCATATTCAGGGTATAGCGTTTTTTTTTTTTGGGCGTTATATATATAGCGGATGAATAAATGACGATATACCTTAACGGCAGACGTTACCGTTATTGTATAGCGTCTTGTTTTTACACGTTATATATAGAAATGTAATTTTTTTTTAAAACACCTATTAAGGTAATTTGAGTCAAAAAAAATAATATTTAAGTTCCGGACCCCAAAAACAAGATCTTTTGCAAACCATAGAACAAACGCCAGATTAATACTACTATTGTAGTACTGTAGTTAGTAGCTAGTAGGTCAGCGGTCAGACTTGACAGACTTGCAAGTGGAAGTAGTCTGGACTATGAACGTTTCCAGGACGTTCTCGTAGGACCTATAAATATTCTAGAAAACCCAATTTTAGAATGGTCACCAACAGCGCACGGAGATTTGGTTTTGTATACCCTAATAATGTTATCTTAGTGATATAACTTTTTTTTTCTTAGTATGAGATCGGTATATATAAATGACATATGAGATCTTTTCTTAGGTCAAATTCGACATCTACGGACAACGAGGAAAATTCATCAGTTGATAAAACCTGCAGGTCAACTACCACTGTTGTAGAGCAATGTATATCCAGGAGTACACATTTTTTTGTTAATTAACTGCTTAGCACAAATTTAATATGTTGTTTTGGTATAAAGAGTTATTCTATTCTGTATAATATAATAATCTTATTTCTTCGTTTGTCAAAATAATACTCCTTACAGTATCAACAAAATACATTCAAATGGTTCACTTTGCAGCCGTCTACGTACGGTGGGAAATTGGCCCTATAATTGTTAGCCAATAATTTGAGTTTTCATGTAAAGATAAGAACAATGTTACGCGACGTCATGCCTACAAAAGCCCAGAATTATTAATTACATACATGGATTAGTCATTAGCATAAGGTCCAGTTGGCCATTTTCATGCATATATATTTACATACGTCAACAACAGTATATATCCAGCTCTTAATTAGACCCAATGAAGAGTAACGAATGACAGTCAACGTTGGCAAGTTGGTAACACGGCTGCTGGCTGCTGATAAAGCTAAAAGCGTCTTCTATTTTACTTTCCCTTGAGAAGCCATTGGCAAGTTGAAGAAAAATACCCAAAACACGCATGAACTGTTCAAGAGTGTCGAATAAGCCGTAAATTTTCAGGAAAAGTACCGTTGTTGTCGTAAACCAAGAACCATTGTCAATTGAATTTATGTTCTACGCACTTGATAAAAAATACTTAACTGAAGTAGTAACTTTACAAGGTAATTAATTATAAATAATTTTTTTATAATTAATATTGGTATTTCGTAATATAATATACTTGATAACAATCTGTTTATCAAGTGTTAACCTAGAAAGGTGTGACAAAACTCAAAAGTTTACATTGTCAGCATTATAACTCAATCTTTTTCTATTATATTTATTTCTAGTAACTTGTGGGAGAGATGTTTTGACTTTTGAAGGAGTCCATAGTCTACAACTTACATATTCCCCATCTTGCACTAATAATAAAATACTCGCTTAGCCGTCCTTGTTGAGAGTTGAGACTTCAGTCACCCACTTGTACTTATAATTACGTAAACACCTTCCACTTGGCCATCAACAATCAATCTATTTCTCAAACGTGCTCCACTCTCCTTCCATTTTTCTATTTCATTCAATTAATTAAGTAACCACCTAATTAAGTACCTTCCTACTACTCCTCCCGCAACTTCCCTCCCTTTCTCATCCTTTACTCCATCTCCCCATATATACTTACCACTTCACTCAATTACAATCACCAAGTTCTCAAATCTTTCTCTCTTCTCTCAAATTCTTTACTGACTACTTCTTTGAGTGCAGTTGCTAAACAATATCATTCTTTGTTTTTAATTCTTTCAAGAAAACCCAACTAAGGATATGGCACTTGAAGCTTTGAACTCTCCAAGAACCCCAACCCCGCCATCATTTCAGTATGAAAACACTACTCTCAACTACCTTGAATCTTGGACAAAGGGTAAGAGATCAAAAAGACCACGTAGTATTATGGAGCAACAGCCTACTGAAGAAGAATACTTAGCTTTCTGTCTTCTTATGCTTGCACGTAGCGGTAATTCTACTAATTCAACGAATCTGATATCAACTTCCTCAGAGTCCAAGAATTTGTACAAGTGTTCAGTGTGTGGTAAGTCTTTTGGATCTTATCAAGCTCTAGGTGGACATAAAGCTAGTCACCGTAAACAGCTCATTAACGGAGACGTCAATGAAAACTCCGCCACCACCTCCACTACCACCGCCGGTGCCACGTCAGCTAACGGCCTTAGTGGCAGGACTCACGAGTGTTCTGTTTGCCACAAGAGTTTCCCAACTGGACAAGCTTTGGGTGGTCACAAAAGGCGTCACTACGAGGGAAAGGTGACATCATCCGACGGTGTGGGGTCCACGAGTAGCCAGCGTGGATTTGACTTGAATATTCCTCCCTTGCCGGAATTTTGGCCGGGATTTGGCTCCGGGGAGGATGAGGTGGAAAGTCCTCATCCAGCTAAGAAATCGCGACAATTTCCGCTAACCAAACTTGAATTATTCTGAGAAGTTTAGTTCGTTGATTAGTTAACTATAGTACTACTTGGGTGGGCGGGAGTTCTTTTTTTTTTTGGGGGGGGGGGGGTGTCAAATATCAAATACACTTGGTGAGAGTGATTTTGATTATTTAATTGATTCAATTTATTTTTTAAACTGATCTTGCTCTGGCTATGAATTTGTTCTCTTAATTAAATATACACAAAGCGAGTAGTCAGTCTACATTGTTAACGCGTTTACTATTTATATATACGACTTTTCATGCTTCAGATTTATAAATTACTATTTGTTATAAAATAAAAGCAATACAGTAAAATGTAAACAAGAACAGAGAGAATGGAGAAGTGTTTTCTTCTTTTACTTTGGTGTAATTTTTCATTGCAATTACATGGCCTTTTATAGGCATAAAAAGTAAAGATGATAGACATAAAATAGGAAATTTAATCTTTAAGTTATTCACAACATGAGCATCCAATGTAGCATCCAATGTAGTATCCAATGTACAAACTATTCATAACACTCCCCCTTGGATGTCCATGTAAGAAAATGTGCCTCATTAAAAACTTACAAAAAAAATATTGGGATGTACATAGTTATTTATAATATGCATTGCTTGCTGCCTCATTAAAAACCTTACCAGGAAAACTCAGTGGGACAAAACCTTGGTTAAGAAAAAGAGTGCAGCGTGTAGTTACTCCCCCTGATGAAAAATCACTTAATGTCTCGAAGACGACGCATTCCAATCTTATATATCAGCTTTTCAAATATTGAGGTTGGTAATGCCTTAGTGAACAGATCAGCCAAATTATCACTTGAACGAACTTGTTGTACATCTATTTCACCATTCTTCTGAAGATCATGAGTGAAAAAGAATTTCGGTGAAATGTGTTTTGTTCTATCTCCTTTGATATATCCTCCTTTCAATTGAGCTATGCATGCAGCATTGTCTTCATACAATATTGTTGGAATATTCTCTTTCGAAGAAAGACCACATGTTTGCTGAATGTGTTGAGTTATAGATCTTAACCAAACGCATTCTCGACTTGCTTCGTGAATGGCTATTATCTCTGCATGATTTGAAGAAGTAGCAACCATAGTTTGTTTTGTCGAACGCCATGATATGGTTGTACCTCCACTTGTAAATAAATAGCCTGTCTGAGATCGACCTTTGTGTGGATCAGACAAATATCCTGCATCTGCATAACCAATCAATGATGGCTTGGATTCATTTGAATAAAATAAACCCATATCAATGGTCCCTTGGAGGTATCTGAATATATGTTTAATACCATTCCAGTGTCTTTGTGTTGGCGAAGTACTAAATCTTGCCAATAAGCTTACTGAGAAAGCTATATCTGGTCGGGAATTATTGGCAAGATACATTAATGCCCCAATTGCACTAAGATATGGTACTTCGGCACCAAGAAGCTCTTCATCATTTTCATGAGGTCGGAATGGATCTTTCTTTATATCAAGTGATCTCACAACCATCGGGGTACTCAATGGATGTGCTTTATCCATATAGAATCGCTTTAAAATCTTTTCGGTGTATGTCGATTGATGGACAAATATTCCATCTTTCATATACTCAATTTGTAGACCAAGACAAAATTTTGTCTTTCCAAGATCTTTCATTTCAAATTCTTTCTTCAAACAGTCTACTGTTTTTGGAAGCTCCTCAGGAGTTCCAATGATATTTAAATCATCAACATACACAGCGATTATAACAAATTCAGATCCAGACCTTTTTATAAAGACACAAGGACAAATTGGATCATTCTTGTACCCTTCTTTCAACAGGTATTCACTCAGGCGATTGTACCACATACGACCTGATTGTTTCAATCCGTATAAAGATTTCTGAAGCTTTATTGAACAAGTTTCTCGAAAACTTTTATATGCTTCTGGCACTTTAAATCCCTCAGGTACTTTCATAAAAATTTCGTTGTCTAATGATCCATACAAATAGGCTGAACAACATCCATTAGATGCATATCAAGTTTTTCTTGTACTCCCATATTTATGAGATACCTGAAGGTGATAGCATCCACTACAGGAGAATATGTCTCCATATAATCAATTCCAGGCCTTTGGGAAAACCTTTGTGCCACAAGTCGTGCTTTATATCTAACGACTTCATTTTTATCATTTCGTTTTCGCACAAAAATCCATTTATACCCTACTGGATTTATGCCTTCAGGTGTTCGAACTATGGGTCCGAAGACTTCACGTTTTCCAAGTAAAGTTAACTCTGCCTGGATAGCGTCTTTCCATTTTGGCCAATCATTTCTCCGTCTACATTCATTGACAGATTTTGGTTCAAGATCCTCATCTTGTTGCATTATTTCAACAGCAACATTATAAGCAAAAATGTTATCGATAACAATATTATTTTGGTTCCATTTTTTCCCGGTTGAGATGTAACTTATTGATATCTCTTCATTTTCATTATTAGGTACCTGGACCTCCCCTAAGGTCTTATCATTTGTTACGTCTTGGGGCTCTTCTTGAGCCACTACCTCTGTGTTATGTTCACTTTGATCACTTGCTCCTTTTCTTCTTCGAGGATTTTTATCTTTAGAACCGATTGGTCTACCACGTTTCAAGCATGGCTTAGACTCATTTGCTTTAATTAATTGTTCTGTCGGGATATCAACTCGAATTGGAGCATTAGCAGCTGGAATATGTGACTTAGTCACCCTTGGTAGGTTAGTGAATGCATCTGGCAATTGATTTGCAATATTTTGTAAATGAATAATCTTTTGAACCTCTTGTTCACATTGATTTGTTCGAGGATCTAAATGAGACAGTGATAATGCATTCCAATCTATCTTCTTTTTCAGTTGCTTATTTTCTCTCCCTAATGTTGGATATATTGATTCATTAAAATGGCAATCAGAAAATCTTGCCGTAAATAAATCTCCAGTCATCGGCTCTAGATATTTTATAATAGAAGGAGATTCATATCAAACATGTATCCCCAACCTTCTTTGAGGACCCATCTTTGTGCGTTGTGGTGGAGCAATTAGAACATATATCGCACAACCAAAGATCCTAAGATGGGAAATATTTGGCTCCTGACCAAAAGCCAATTGCAATGGGGAGACTTTATGATAACTTGTGGGCCTTATCCGCACAAGTGTTGCTGCGTGCAAAATAGCATGACCCCATACTGAAATGGGAAGTTTTGTTCTCATAAGCATTGGTCTAGCAATTAATTGGAGGCGTTTGATCAATGATTCTGCTAGACCATTTTGTGTATGAACATGAGCAACCGGATGCTCAATTGTTATCCCAGTTGAAATACAATAATCATTAAAGGCTTGGGATGTAAACTCACCGGCATTATCAAGACGAATTGTCTTAATTGCATAATCTGGAAATTGTGCTCTTAGCTTTATTATTTGAGCCAACAATCTCGCAAATGCCATATTGCGAGTTGATAGTAAGCACACATGTGACCATCTTGTAGATGCATCTACCAAAACCATATAATATTTGAATGGTCCACATGGAGGGTGAATGGGCCCACATATATCACCCTGTATACGTTCCAGAAATGCAGGGGATTCCATCCTAACTTTAATAGTTGATGGTCTAATAATTAATTTTCCTTGATAACACGCAGCACAAGAGAATTCCTTAAATTGAAGAATCTTCTGATTCTTCATTGCATGTCCATGTGAATTCTCAATTATTTTACGCATCATATTAGAACTAGGATGGCCCAACCGGTCATGCCAAATAATAAAATTATCTTGATTAGTAAACTTCTCGTTTACTACGGCATGTGTTTCAATCCTGCTAATACTGTGTAGTATAAGCCGGAGGAAAGAGCAGGTAATATTTCAAGCACATATTTCTTACCGGACATTATTGTAGTAATATAAAGATATTCAATCTTTTCATCATTTGTAGTCTCAATATGATAGCCATTTTGGCGAATATCTTTGAACTTAATAAGTTTCTTTGAGATTTACTACAATATAGTGCTTCATTAATAGCCAAATTTGTTCCTCCTGGTAGTAATAAATTGGCTCTTCCAGAACCTTCAATTAATCTTGTACTACTGAATATTGTATTATCATTCGCTTCTTTCATTACCAAATAAGAGAAATATCTCTTATCTTTTAAAATAATGTGTGTTGTAACACTATCCAGAAGACATATATCATCTTTATTAATCTTGAGTCCAACTGAAGACTGGGGAATTTTCATATTCTTCATAAAAAAGACAAATAATACATCATAAGAAATATGAAAGACAAGCAGGAAAAAAACATTAAGAAATACATTAGAAATGTAGAAACTAGCAACACATGATGCATTAGGAAAATACACTCAAGAAAAATAAACTAGTTGCAAACATAAACATAACAACTTTTATAGCTTCATTCCCCAGTAAGATGATTAGTTCTTCAGTCAATATCCTCAAAGAAGTCCCCAACTTCTAAATGAGTAATATTTGTTAGGCCTTCAAAATCATCATCTTTATATGCAAGATGTGCCTTAGAATCATATTTATTTGAGGGACCTGCTTCATCATCATTATTTTGAAAGGTCAAGTGTGCCTCCACATTATTTTCTTTTTTCTTGAGGGAGGCTTGATAAAGTTTGACAAAATGTTCTGGCGTACGACAAATGCGTGCCCAATGACCTCTCATACCACATCGGTGACACATACTAGCTTTACCTTTTGAATGATTAATTTGAGAACCCTTATTGTTCTCCAATTTATTTCCACCATAATGACGATAATTGTTTCGTCCCCTGCCACGTCCACGTTTACGACCATGTCCACGACCACGGTAATTATTTTGTTTTCTTTCAAACTTATCATATGTTGCTACAGCATTCACTTCCGTAAATGGAGCTGACCGAGTGGGACGGGCTTCATGATTTTTCATTAATAGAGTATTATTCTGCTCAGCCACAAGTAGGCATGTGATTCACTCAGAATATTTCTTAAAACCTTTTTCACGGTATTGTTGTTATAGCACCACATTTGAAGCGTGAAAAGTAGAAAATATTTTTTCCAATAAGTCTTCATCTGTGATAGTGTCTCCACATAATTTTAATAGAGAACTTACTTTAAAGATAGCAGAATTATACTCACTTACGGTTTTAAAGTCTTGCAACCTTAAATGTATCCACTCATACCGAGCTTTCGGTAATACCGTAAGTTTTAGGTGGTCATATCGATCCTTCAAATTAATCCATAATTCAAGTGGATCTTTTACGGTTAAATATTCAGTTTTTAACCCTTCATGTAGATGATGACGAAGGAAAATCATGGCCTTCGCTTTATCCTGATTTGATGCTTCATTTCCTTGTATAATAGTATTTCCAAGACCTTTAGCGTCAAGGTGAATTTCAGCATCAAGAACCCATGATAAATAGTTCCTCCCGGTGATGTCAAGTGCCACAAATTCAAGTTTTGATAAATTTGACATAGTGAAAACTATCATAAAAGATGAATAAGTTAGAGAAATAATTATAATAATAAAAAATTAATGAAAACAAAACGATTAAGGTAAAAGAAATGAAAATAGAGTTATATCGTGTTAACAATCTACTATTTCATTTTATTCTTCCCATAAAGTAGAAATTACATACTTGTTTCATTTCACTTTATATTATTGATATATATGTGTTAATAGAACTGAACGTGACTAACATTATTTATATGTTCCAATAAATGTAAAGTAATTAAACTATAAAATTATTGCTTGTCAATTTATTTCTCACAGTTCTTCAAAATGCCTTAAAGATATGCTTTGATCTAGGGAGTCCATGAATATTATAAGTATGACATTAGTGCATAGCTAGTTTGATGACTTTGAGGTTCTCTAAGAGTTGAGCACGGAAGGAAATAGTTATTTTATCACTGCAATATACTTAAACTATTTAAGATGCCCAAGCACACAAGTAATCTGCAAACAATGAGCATATGATATGTACTGCCATAAATAAAATGATTATAATGATACATACCTTAATAAAATATGGATCAACTTAGCGGGAGTTAAGAATAAAATTAGAGTTTCGTGCTGATAACGTGTTATAAAATAAAAGTCATGCAGTAAAATGTAAACAAGAAGAGATAGAGAGAATGGAGAAGTGTTTTCTTCTTTCACTTTGGTGTAATTTTTCATTGCAATTACATGGCCTTTTATAGGCATAAAAAGTAAAGATGATGGACATAAAATAGAAAATTTAATCTTTAAGTTATTCACAACATGGGCATCCAATGTAGCATCCAATGTAGTATCCAATGTACAAACTATTCACATTATTCTAATTTTTCTTTGTAGAAAAAGATAGAGTTAATTTTTAGAAAATTTACAGGCGTATTGAAAGTGGTAAATTCTGATTTCGCTATACAAACCCCATATATTACTAAGTTATTGTTTTAAATGGCTAGAACAAAAGATTAAGTTAGTATAGCTCCAAAAGAACGATGTTTTATAATTAAAACCCACTCTCATTCCCTCTCCCAAAGAGAGATGCAGATTCCCTCTTCCATACTCCTAAGATTAATTAATGACAAAACTAGACCCTTATAATTCAAAGTTGACAATGGGAGAACGATGTGAATAATATAGGTTGTGGTTGAGAAGTCGCACGTTGTATTTAAATGTCAGAGCTAAGTAGGTTGACAAATGATTGCCGCCCTTCGTTTAATCAACTGTAATCCACTACCCTATTAATACTCTTCAATCACCGATCTATTTGCCAAGAAATTAAATTGCAGTTTATGTTTGGCAACTGAATAGTCCAATAGGATGTCGCCCACGTAAAGATTATACTCTTGGATTTCTTATGTCGTTTCTACTTTTCATGAAAAAATATAATTGAAGTGGTGGATTCTTCAAATAATAAGGGACTGATCAACTATTCAAATTAGATGATGTTGAGCATGTTTTCCATCTCTTCTCGACAAAGAAGCAGGCTACAACTATGCTCGACTTTATGCCCTAATTCCGCATCTTTATCGTTAGTGGGGGCAAGAATCCACCCGAATCTAATTTTTTAAGAATGTTTCGTGAGAAAGTTGAATTTGTTTAGACTATATGGGTTGGTAAACACGGATGGACTAAATTCACTTAAGTTAGCATGAACTGGCCACGTAACTCCTTGTGGAGAACGAGGTTGTGATGATCCGATAGGTCGTTGCTAGCTTCATTTTCTATATTTCGAGACCTTTTGCAGCTTTATTTGATGATATACGATTTGCATGGGTGGTCCGTATCATTTTTTTTTTGGAAAGCTCATATGTGAAATTTTAAAGAATATGTGATTTTTGGCTTTATAAATGATTTGAGTTGATCACAGTCAACTGTAACGATCCGATCAGTCATTTGAGCAATTGCACTTTGCTCGGTTGTTTGAGGGTATGAGTAGCTCCGTAGGAAGTATTATGACTTATGTAAATTGTTGGTTTTGGTTTTCAGGTTATTCGGAATTGATTTGGAAGAATGATTCCCAGCTAGAAGCTTTAAATTTAAAAGGTTTGACAAAGTTTTGACTTTTTAGAATTTAACCTCAGATTGGATTTATGATGGTTCCGTTAGCTCCGTTGGGTGATTTTGGATTTAGGAGCGTGCCCGGATTGTAATTTGGAGGTCCGTAGTAGAATTTGGCTTGAAATAGCGAAAGTTGGAATTTTGAAAAGTTTGATCAGGAGTGGATTTTTGATATCAGGGTCGGATTCCGATTCCCGAAGTTGGAGGAGCTCCATAATGTCAAATGTGATTTGCGTGCAAAATTTGAGGTCAATCGGACATGATTTGATAGGTTTCGGCATCGGTTGTGAAAGTTTCAAGTTTCAAGTTTATTGATTTCGAATTGAGGTGTGATTCATCGTTACGTTGTTATTATTTGTGTTTTGAGGCCTCAAGTAGGCCCGTATTATGATATGAGACTTGTTGGTATGTTCGAACAGGGTCCCGAGGGGCTCAGGTGAGTTTCAGATAGGTTTGGGTTGTGTTGCACTCGTTTTTTTGTTTCGACGTCATTTTTCAAGCATAAATGGTACTACATTAAGCAAATAAGCTCTGATTTCTATTTTTATTGAAGCATTAGATCCGCATCGTAATTATGGAGCTATATCAAAAAGAATTATCGAATTTGGACATTGTATGAGGATTTTAGGGTCATTTTACTAACAGCTTGTTTGGATGGTTGTTCCCTGTTGTATCGTATTGTATTGTTATCCCAAAACAATGTTTGTTTTGATTGTTTTATTAAAATTGGTTGTATTTTATTGTTAAATTCATTGTTCCGGAATAATAAAAAGTCTCATTTTTTGAAACAACCGATTTGGTGTGGTGGAATTGTTTCCTATTTTTCTTTTCAATTATACCGCCCTAACTTATTACTCCATAATTCTATTTTACCCTTTAACTTTTGTTTTTATTTTAACTCCAAATCTCCAACCTATAACCTACTTTATTTGTTTCCAAAACTTCTGCCGCCAACGTTAAAGGTATTTTGCCGCCTTCTGTTTGATTTTTTCTCCTAATTTGCTCTTAACTCAATTCTAATTAGTTGCGTTCCTTTGTTTTGCCTTCTTCTGTCTCGCTCCTTTGTTCTGCTTTCTTAAGGCGTTTTGCCTTCTTCTGTTTTGTTTTTAAAATTATTTTTATGCATAATTTTTGATAAATTTAATATTTAAACAATTGAGGGTATTTTAGCAAACTTATCAGTACAGTACAGTAAAATATAATAAAACCAAACAGCAAAATATAATCTAACAATAACAAACAATACAATCTATCCAAAAATTGTATTCATAAAACTATACAATACAATACAATACATTATAAAACGATAAGGAACAATAATCCAAACAGAGTGTAAGAATTAGGTTGTGAGATTTTTCAGATTAATTACGAAATTGCCACTGAATTTGTATTTAAAAATCTGCACTATTTTCAAATATTGAAACCAACATATCTCCTTCAATATAAGGTCAAGTGGAGTAATTCAAGAGCCTGACTTGACCAAAATTTCACAAAGAATCCATTTAAGCTATCAAAAGCTAGTTTCGGGATTATTTGGTATGAGAATCGTGGCAGAATAGCTGGCAGAAAAATATATAAAATAAAAGTTTGTTCATTTTATCATATTTTGAGTTGGGGAGCTCGGATTTAGGCAATTTTGGAGGCAATTTTCACCATATGTATTGGGGTAAGTGTTCTTTACTCGGTTTTGGTTATATTTCATGAATTCATCTTCGTTTTTGGCATTTTATTGATGATTTCAAAGTGAAATTTGGAGGGGTTTGTCTAAAGTTTTATAAAGGGATTTTTTAAGTTTTGAACATCGATTCAGAGTCGGAATTGGATGAAACTAGTATGATTGGACTCATAATTGAATGGGTTGTCGGATTTTATGAGTTTTGTCGGGTTCCGAGATGCAGGCCCGGGTTGGGCTTTTGCCGATTTTGAGCTTTTGATTAAAGATTTGACCTTTTCAATTGGGATTGGTTGCTTTAGCATTGTTTGATGTATCTGAGTTATTTTTGGTTAGTTTCGAGCCGTTCGGAGGTCGGAACGCACGAGATGGCATTGTTGGATCATCGCTTGGCTTGCTCGGTAGTGGAATTAGCTTGTTTGAGGTAAGTAATAATTGTAAATCTAGTCCTAGGGTATGAAACCCCGAATTTCATATCGTTTTACTATTTTGAAGTGACACGCATGCTAGGTGACGGGTGTGGGCATGCACTGTTGGGGATTCTAACTTGGTCCATCCTGTAGCAACTATAAGTTGCGTATTTGGTTAAAACTATATGATACTTATGTGTTTTAGAAAGAATTTCTATAAATTAGGTTGAACGCCATACTTGGGCCTTGTGCCAGAGCTGTTTGGACCCTTAGAGGCCTTTTTCTTACTATCCTCTCACCGTTTTCAATTAGAAATCTATACTCAGTCATGTTATACTTATTGTTTTCATAACTCAGTCTTTATCACTCTGTTTTGATGCATATAAAAATTATTTTGGGCTGAGTACCCTGCTTTTACTGAGAGCCTGAGTGGCTTGAGAGGTTTATGACTGAGTGAGGCCGAGGGCCTGATTTGTGAGGATATTCATGGGATTGGGCTACACGCCGCAACATGTTTACTGATTCATGATTAAGTGAGGTTGATGGTATGTGTTGTGAGTATATTATGGGATCAGGTTGCACGCCGCATCATGTTGTTATTGATTCATGATTTTTGTGAGGCCACAAACCTGATTGATTTTTGCCACGAAGTGGCTTGTTATGAGGTCGACGGCCTGGTTGATTTATGACACGAGGTGGCTTGTTATAGCGCTTGGGCTGTAGGAGCCCCTCCGAAATCTGTACACCCCTAGTAAGCGCGGGTACCCTGAGTGAGTGATATGATATTTTGCTCGAGGGGCTGTTCTTGATTCATATTGTGCCTGAGGGGCTGTTTACAAGCGATTGTGAGGTAATGTCCGAGGGGCTGTATATGAGTGACTGTGAGGTTTGCCCGATGGACTGTTTATGATTCATATTTGTCCGAGGGGCTATTCACGAGTGATGTTCGTTGAGGGGCTATTCTTAATTTATGTTGCCTGAGGGGCTGTATACGAGTGAGTTTTGCCTGAGGGGCTGTTTATGTTTTCATCATTTTTACTCACTATTTCATCACTTCATTGAAAACTATTGAAAGATGTTTTAAATAGTTTTACTGAAACTGGATTTAAATGAGCTAAGTTGATTCAAAACCCTGATTTTAAAAGCCCGATGTATTTTACTAAGATTTCATGATATGAACTATATATATTTTATTGCTCGTCACTGCTGCTCAGTCTCTATTTACTTTATTACTTACTGAGTCATCGTACTCATATTACTCCCTAAACCTTGTGTTCGGATCCAGGTATTTCTAAATCCGGTAGCGGGTGTTGATTACTCAGTGGCAGATCCATCGGAGTTATTAAGGTAGCTACCTGGCGATCACAACCCTACTTTTCTCCCTCCTTATCCTCCCTTAGTTGTATTCAATTATTTCTAGGCTATGTTAGTCTTGATGTTGTCAGACGATTGTAGTAGATGCTCATGACTAGTGAAACCTCGATGTCGGGCTTTCTTTCCGCACTGTTGTGTTGATTTAAACTCCTTATGTAGGTTTATAGTTAAATAGCTTTGGTTTTGTCTTAAAATGAAAATATTGATTGGTTTTGGTAGTGTGTCGGCTGCCTAGTACCACGTTAGGTGCCATCACGATAGGGTTAGTTTTAGGTCGTGACATCAACATGTTTGGTAAACAACTTCAAATCGGTATTTTGACGATTCCGGTAGGTTCGTATGATATTTTTGGACTTGTATGCATGTAGTTGGGGTCCCGGGTGATCTGGGGGCATTTTGGCGCATTATGTGAAAAATTGGATATTTGAGTCTCAAAGTTAAAAAATCTTGTTATAAAATAATAAAAGAAAAAGAAAAGTATTGCACTGAAAAGTAGAGAGAGAATTTTTTTATTGATTTTGGAATAAATTATAATGGAATAGAACCCCTCTATTTATAGGAAAAAAGTGACACAGCCACAAAGTAACAAACTCTAAAATCTCTCTAAGACATTCATCATAAATAAAATAGTATTTTTGACACTTCCCCATGAATGTGTATTCCAGCGATAATGTGCGGCCGCACATGAATTTAGCCAATGTGCGGACCGCATATGAATTGTGCGGCTGCAGGACAAGGTTTGCACTGACAAATGATTCAAAGTTCAGAGAGTGTGCAAATGACCAAGACATCAGCCTTGCCTAAAGTGCGGACCGCACAAGAATTGTACGGCCGTAGAAGAAGCTTTGCAGTCACAGACTAAAATTGTGCGGCTGCAGATTCCAAGATCTTGCCATCTGAAGAAATCTGCGGACCGCACATGGAATTGTGCGGCCGCAGAACCTCGCGAGGGACATTTTTGTCAGCAAATTTTGGGCCACTATAAATAGACGAGTTTCCCATTTTAGGTCAAATTTCAAAGTTTATGTTGCTATAGCAGTTATACTTTGCAATTTTACAAAGTTTGTGACTATTTTAGTGTTTAAACACTATATTTTATTATTTTAATCTTAGATTATGAATCTGAATGGTATTTCTTCTTATTTTTCTTCATTTTTCACTATGAGTTGCTAGATTCTTACTAACATTGTGACCTAACCCTAGTGTGTAAACCTTATGGGTGCTTAATTTAATGCTTGTTTATGATTGGGGGTTGATTATTTAGCTTAGTTTATTCTTTAATTTTTGAATTAATGGTTGCAAACATTGATTCATGCCTTTTTGACTTGGTCTCTACTTGAGAAAGGGGGGCCTAGTCTAGGATAACTTGGCTAATAAGGAATTGGGCTAACTGAGGGTTTGATTAACCTAATTAAAGGGTTCAAACTAGAGATAGTGAGAACTCGACTTGAGCTCATATCAACTATTTAGTTTGATACCCATTTGGGCTTGAGAAAACCAAATTGCGCAAAATCACTCTATGATCGAGAGTTATTGAGTGGGTAACATAGAGTTGAGAGCTATAATACACCCCAAACAACAAAACAAGCGTTAACGTATTTAACTCACTAGGCGAACACCTGGGTTAAGGTCATATCCCTAGGCTTTTTAACTATTTGGAAAAACCTCAAAAATAATCATTCGCTTTTTAGTGTTTTCTATCAGATTTGAACCTCAAGCCAATCGAAGAGGCCGGGAACCTCATGACAATGTCCCCGCTCCACCCCCACCTCCACCATGAGCGGATCCACACCGGATATTGCCTAATGAACTTTATGTTAGTGCAATAGTCCCTCCCTATATTAGGGAAGACAACTTCCAAATAACCAATGTGATGCTCACTTTGCTTGAGCAATGGGGATTCTTTACCGGTGCTCCAATACAAAATGCTTATAAACATTTGAAGGGGTTTGTGGATACCTGTTGGGGGAGCAAGAAAACGAATGTTTCCAAGGATACATTGAGGCTAAGGCTTTTTCCCTTCACTCTACATGGGTAAGCTTTAGATTGGTTGGAACGATTGCTGAACCATTCAACTCACACTTGGTATGAGTTGGCGAAAAGGTTCTTTGCTAAGTTTTTCTCTCCCGGACACATGGCCACACTTCGAGATGATATTATGGCATTCAAGAAAAAGTCGAATGAACCACTACACGAGATATTGGAACGCTATAGAACTATGGTTAAGGAATATCCCAACAACGATATGACGGAAAACATGATTCAACAAACCTTTTATCGTGGGATTAACACAACCAACCAATGTGTAGTGAATCAACTAGCAATTAGGAACTTTATGACTATGTCTTAAGCGAAGGTGTGTGAGAGTTTGGATGAGATGGCAGAAACATCGTCGGCTGTCAATCTCGAGCCAATGTTCCACAAGTGACCCGAATAAGATCCACCTTCATAAAGAATTGCAAGACTATAGGCAACCCATTACCGAATTGACAACTACCGTGACTCAACTAGCAAATGCCCAACTAAATCAAGTGCAAACTCCGAAGCAAGTCAATGCTATGAAAGTAGTGAACATGATGGTGAACAAGAGGAGAACCAAGGGTCGACAAGTGCAAAATCAAGTGGAGAACTATGTGCAAGAAGATGGTGGATTTGAGCAAGATGAGTCCTATAATGAACAAGAAGAGGAAGCGCAATATGTGAATAATTTTCAAGGGAAAAAAAACAACTTCCAAGGCCCAAGCCAACAACAATGGCAACCTCAAAAAAATCAAGGCAATTTGAATTCTAACAATCAAGGAAATTGGAGTGGAAATAACAATCAAGAAAATTGGAAAAGAAACAATTGAGGAAATTAGGGAGGTAACAATTAAGGCAGATGGAACAACAATCAAGGCAACCGGGGGTCAGGTTTTCAAAGACCCCCGATGTACCAACAACCAAGAAACCCACCTCCTTATCATTACCATGGTTCGAGTTCTTCAAACAATGAGATAGGGTGTATTGAAAACATGTTCAAGTAAATGATGGAAAATAATTCTGATTCGGATGCCCAATTTACCTCACACAAGACATCAATCTGCAACCTAGAATTTCAAATGGGGCAAATCTCTCAAGCTCTAATTCCTCGCCTTAGGGGGGCACTACCAAGTGACATGGTGGTGTATCCAAAGGGTGGTAACAACAAGGGGCTGATGGTAGGCTAGAATCACATGTTTTAGTAATAGTTTACACTCTAATTACTGCATTTTACTTTTGTTTGAGCTTAAATATTAGTGTATTGCACTTCTTATGTGTTTTATGCCTTGTAGGGAGTAATTTCGAGTTAAAAAGATATTCGGGAGCCAAATTTAACAAGTTGGAGCTTTGAAGTCTGAGTAAAATCCCAAGCGATTAAACTGAAATCGTGTTCAGGGGTCGAGGACCAAGTCTGGATATAAAAAAATCGACGATACGAAGTTACTTTGTAAAATTTGCATTGTCGCACTACGCAAGGCGGCGCATGAGATGGCACGGCAGTAGGAAATTGTTGTTTTCTGTCAGATTCTGCTTTCTGAACTTTCCCATAAGTGCCTCGCATGGGGCGGCACGCCTGTGTAATTTTCTTAGAGTATGTGTCCTGTTTCGGCTAAAAAAGTGTAATTTTACGTGGGCCCATTCCTACAAGGTATAAATACACCAAAAAACGTTTTTGAAGGGACTTTTTGACCTTGGAAGCTTTGGGAGAGCATTGGAGGCTATAAGACACGGAATTCCATCATTTTTCCATCAGTTCAATACGAGAGTTTGGATTGTAAAATTAGATTGATGCTTTATTATTCTTCAATTATATTTGTGATGACTTTCTCCATGATTATGGAGTAATTTTTCTTAGGGTTTGATGGATATGGTGTTTTGATAAATAATTGTGGATTTTAACTCTAGTTCATGATTGAATTCGTTTATGGAGCTTTGAATCATTGCAACTTTATTCATCAATTATCTAATCGGAAGAGGAATGTCTTGGTGATTATCTTTGCATTATTTTGTTTGATTTAATTCATTGATTCTCATAAGTAATCGAAAAAGCTTGTTGAAATGTTAATTAAATCAAGTTAGGAGAATATTCGAGAGATGTTTTCCTAAAGACCAATTCCTTAATGCATGCTTGCATACTTTCACAATGCTTATATTAGTTCACCTCGTAGAGTTAAGATTTAATCCAGAGATGAGTCTTTAATAAACATTTGAACTAATCATCGAGTGAATTCGCGAGAATCATTAGAATATTAGAGTGAATTAAACTAGAGTTAAATCCCAAATAGCTATATGTGCCTATCCTGTCAAACCCTTATTCCTCATATTATAAGAAGCCACTCTGTGAATCTCTAACTCCTTACTGTCTATTGTCAATTGCTTTATTTTAGTATCTAAACGTATTTCATAATCATTACAAATCAAGTATTGATCATCCTGAATAGAGTTAAGCTAGAAATTACTTGAGCATTGTTTAAATCCAATCCTTGTGGAGACGATAATTAAACTATACTATCTTTGACTAGCGAGTATCAATTTCGTATTGTGTTTTGCGCTCATCAAATTTTGGCGTCATTGCTGGGAATTGGCAATCAATAGTGTTCAACATAGTTTTTGGTGCTAATTCAGGAATTTATTTATTTATTTATTTTTATTTTTTATTTTACTTTTATTTTTCACGAGTTTCCTCTTCCGCGTGCATGCAACAGATTGACGTCTCTGGTGTATGACTCGATCTTCTTCAAAGGAATTCATTACTTACAATCCAGAGGTAGAAATGAGTCTACGACAGTTGAGGAAAGAGAAAGAACTCACCGAAAAGTTCTTGGGGAAACCTTCAACCCATGAACACGTGGTTAATAACGATGAAGATGAGGCAGATTTAGCTGCAAGAGAGGCAGCATAGCAGAGAGAAGAAGCTGCACGGATAGAAGCTTAAGCAACCTGGAAATTGCTGAGAAGACTGTCAACGATGATAGGGGTCAAAGATTCAATCTAAATCAACCCTTGATTGAAGACCAATTTGAGAATGTTGTACCCAGGCTTGGTAGAGTATTGGGTGATTATGCCAGACCAGTCTACAATTAGGGACTGTCTAGTGTTAGACCTCCACCAGTAGCAGCGAACAATTTCAAGTTGAAGCAAGGCTTGCTTCAAACTATCCAGAACAATTGTGTCTTCAGAGGGAAGGTAAGTGAAGATCCTAATACAAATTTGATGGATTTTGAGGAAATCATGAACACCCTCCAGTACAACGAAGTTTCAAAAGATGCAGTATACCTAAGGGCAATCCCCTTTTTACTGAAAGATGACAAGAAGCACTGGCTTCGTATCTTAACAATGGGGTCAATCAGAACAAGGGAAGATATGAATAGAAAGTTTCTTGACAAATACTTCTTAGCTGCAAAAATAGTGAAATTCAGAAGGGAGATTCACAACTTCTGCCAGACAAATACTGAAATAGTTTTTGAGGCTTAGGAAAGATTCAAGAAGATAGTGAGGAAGTGTCAACACAATGGGATTGAATTATGGATGTAACTCCAGGACTTTTGAGATAGGATGACACCTCCCTTACGACAAACTCTAAACACTACAGTTGGAGGTCTTTTAATGAAGAAGACTCCTGATGAGATTGTGGCAATTCTTGATGTGCTCTCTGAAGATGCTAACTAGTGGCATGTTGAGAGTAACGATAGAAGAAAATTAGTTGGGGTTCATTAAGTAGATTCTAACAAAGCAGTGCAAGACCACTAGAAGCCATGGCCAAAGAGATAAGAAAGTTGACCTTAGCCAAGGTCCAGAGGCAGCCATCACCAGTGAAATGGTCCATCCAATGCATGGGTGTCAGGCCGTAGTTGCAGATGAAGTGGTAAATATTGTGGGAAGCTTTGATAGGGGAAACTACCCGAGTGGTAATAATTTCAATCTTATAGGACAGGGGAACCTAGGCTTTTCTTGGAATTCACTAAGTGGTAGCCTGAACTCATGGTAGAAAAATAACTCTAGACCACAGGGACAAGGGGCTCCAGGTTTTCAATATCAACAGAGGCAGCAATATCAGCCTCCACACTCTAACCAGTCTAGCATGGAAGATCTAATGAAGACCTTCATTATCAAGACAGATGAGAGTCTTGACGCCCACGGTACAGCTATCAAAGAACTGGGCACATCTTTTCGAAATCTGGAAAGATAGGTTGGACAACTAGCTACTCTATTATCTGAGAGGTCCCAGGAACGCTCCCTACTAATATAGAAAGAAATCCAAAAAAGATAATAAATGCAGTGTCTTTGAAGAGTGGGAACGAATTGGAGGATCCCATAGCAAAGTAGAAGGATGAGCCGATTGAAAGACAGGTAGAGGTTGTGGAAGAGCAGAAAAATGATGACATTCAAAAAGGTGCAGGGATGGTAGAGGATGATCTCAAGAAGAAGGGGAAGATTAGAGCTCAAAAGAAGAAGCAAAATGATAATTCAACAAATAATGAGATTGAAGAGAGCAAATACATGCCATATCTATCTTTTCCCAGAAGCAAAGAAGAGAGAAGTTAGACAAACAATTCGAGCGCTTTCTAGAAGTATTCAAGCAACGACATGTGAATATACATTTCACAGAGGTGCTTTCTCAAATGTCAGCTTATGCTAAATTCATGAAGGATATATTGTCAAAAAAGAGGAGAGTGTAAGAGATATCGTTTGTCAAGCTGACAAGGCATTGTAGTGCTATCTTGCAAAATAAGCTCCGTAAAAAATGTGGAGATCCAGAGAGTTTTACTATACCTTGCTCTTCAGGAAGTACTAAATTTCAAAAATCTTTGTGTAATTCAGGTGCTTCAATTAATTTTATTCCTTTGTCTATTTACAGGAAATTGGAGGGTGAGATTGGAGAAATTAGGCCGATACCTATGTCCTTGTAGCTGACGGATCATACCACAATCATACTTGAAGGAATAGTGGAAGATGTGCTAGTTCGAATTGGACAAATTTATGTTCCATGTGGAATTCATTGTGGCCAACATGGAGGAGAATAGGGGGTCCCTATGATTTTAGGAAGTCCCTTCTTGGCTACCAGCAGAGCAATTCTAGATATTCAGGAAGGCAGCTCATGCTCAGAGTGGGGAAAGAAAGGATGATCTTCAAAATAGAAGGAGATAGGGGGCCTTAAAAGAGAAACTTGAAAAGAATAAAGCTGATAAGTTTGGGGTGCACCAAAGAAGGCGGAAAAGAAGCTCTCAGCATGGATGTGTTCACTGGTTCGGGCGTGCAAAAGAGATCCCGACTTCGATTGGGACCCCAGCTAGATGAATCAGGAAAGTTTCCTTTACCTCTTGCTTTTTATTTTTGTATCATGAGGATATGCCACAATTTAAAGTGTGGAGTGGGGAATGTATATATGTATATGTGTGTTTGTAGTCATTTCTTTTGATTGAGTTTTTTTTACTTTTCCGGATGATAGATTTCCTCGCTTGTCTTCTTGAGGGATTAAAGTCAAAGAAAAAAAATATTTTATTTTCTTAGGTAGTATAATAATTCCCCCTTGGTTTTTCTTTGTGCCGCGGTTCTTTTCTAAGAGTTTTGCTTAAACCGGGTATAGTTAGTTTTTCTTTTAGTAGGAGTAGTGAAATCTTGTACTACATATTAAATGGAGACGATTTTCCTTGACTTTGTTTTTCCTTGAGAGTAACGAGTGCCTGATTATTGACGCGTAGGCTCAGTTCTTGACTCTTAAATAAGTACCTTAAAGTATGTGATTGTAACATTTCTTAACTGTTTTGACTAGACAATCAAGATAGATCCGATCCTAAGTGAGTTATGTGCCAAGGTTTGATATCCTATGCATGTAAGTAGATTTCTAAAACTTGCTCTGTGTATTTGCAAGAGAAATAGTAGTCTTGTTCAGTTTAGGAAGTGATATAAGCATTTATTTGTTGAGCCAGATATGTGTTTTTACCCACTTAATGAATGTGTATCTTAGTTAGCCCTGTTAAGGCTGTAATCCTATTTCTTTGGCAACCACACTAAAAGCTTGACCCCTTTGTTTGAATCATCTATCTGCTTGAACCTTTTACCTCTTTTGAGCACTTGATTTTATTATGAGTTGTTGATAAGTAGGGATTTTGACTACTTATTAGCACTTTTTGCTTTTGTTTTAGTCGGAAAGTATTAATTTATGTTCCAGAAACTAATGAATTTGTGCAAATTGCAGGAGTGTTGGAAGTTTGATTTCCCATGATGAAATCCGACTCAAAAAGGAGTGTTCTAAATCATAAGGCAATAAAGGGCACAAAAGTAAAGAAGTGTGGTCAGCAAAAGAATTTCTGCATTGGCAGAAGAAATTGCGGACCACAGAATTCCATTTGTGGCCACAAACCAAGAAAAAGCGCCCAGTAGAACTATGGCCAATGTGAGGACCGCACAATAAGATTTTAATTGAAAAATGATTCACAGTTCAGAGAGTGTGTGAAAGACCAATTCTTAACACCTTGTTGAAGTGCGGACCACACAAGAATTGTGTGGCCGCAAAAGGTATTATTCAGCCGCAATCCAGAAATGTGCTATTGCAGAATCCTAGTTCCTGCCAACTGAAGAAATTTGTGGACCACACATGGAATTATGTGGCAACAGAACTTCCTTGCCATGCCATGCTGCCCCAACATTGCCCACACTACCTTGTCAATCCTTTTCCAAGCATGTCTTGTCAGCCCCAAGACCTTGGCCAATACTTGCCCACAACAGCCCTTATGACAAAGTCTTGTCTGTTGCCCACATGATCATTTTGCCCGCACATAGGCCAATGGAAAGGCCATCATGCCCAATCCTTGCCATAGTTGCGCCACGTCCAATTTCAAAGAGTCATGCCCCTAACAAACCACCCACAGCCTTTGAAATCAACGTCCTCGTCGAGACAATTCAATTAATCAACCCCAAGGGGTTGTTGACATACAACACCCATGTTGCTTCATTAACATCTGCCACAATAGCATTTGCCTCCGCAGAGCAATTCTTGGAAGTCCCTTCTTGGCTACCAGCAGAGCAATTCTAGATATTCAGAAAGGCAGCTCATGCTCAGAGTGTGGAAAGAAAGGCTGATCTTCAAAATAGAAGGAGATAGGGGGCCTTGAAAGAGAAACTTGAAAAGAATAAAGCTGATAAGTTTGGGGTGCACCAAAGAAGGCGGAAAAGAAGCTCTCAACATGGATGTGTTCCCTAGTTCGGGCGTGCAAAAGAGATCTCGACTTCGACTGGGACCCCAGCTAGATGAATCAGGAAAGTTTCCTTTACCTCTTGCTTTTTATTTTTGTATCATGAGGATATGCCACAATTTAAAGTGTGGAGTGGGGAATGTATATGTGTGTTTGCAGTCATTTCTTTTGATTGCGTTTTTTTTTTTACTTTTCCGGATGATAGATTTCCTCGCTTGTCTTCTTGAGGGATTAAAGTCAAAGAAAAAAAATATTTTATTTTCTTAGGTAGTATAATAATTCCCCCTTGGTTTTTCTTTGTGCCGCGGTTCTTTTCTAAGAGTTTTGCTTAAACCGGGTATAGTTAGTTTTTATTTTAGTAGGAGTAGTGAAGTCTTGTACTACGTATTAAATGGAGACGATTTTCCTTGACTTTGTTTTTCCTTGAGAGTAATGAGTGCCTGATTATTGACGCGTAGGATCAGTTCTTGACTCTTAAATAAGTACCTTAAAGTATGTGATTGTAACATTTCTTAACTGTTTTGACTAGACAATCGAGATAGATCCGATCCTAAGTGAGTTATGTGCCAAGGTTTGATATTCTATGCATGTAAGTAGATTTCTAAAACTTGCTCTGTGTATTTGCAAGCGAAATAGTAGTCTTGTTCAGTTTAGGAAGTGATATAAGCATTTATTTGTTGAGCCAGATATGTGTTTTTACCCACTTAATGAATGTGTATCTTAGTTAGCCCTGTTGAGGCTGTAATCCTATTTCTTTGGCAACCACACTAAAAGCTTGACCCCTTTGTTTGAATCATCTATCTGCTTGAACCTTTTACCTCTCTTGAGCACTTGATTTTATTATGAGTTGTTGATAAGTAGGGATTTTGACTACTTACTAGCACTTTTTGCTTTTGTTTTAGTCGGAAAGTATTAATTTATGTTCCAGAAACTAATGAATTTGTGTAAATTACAGGAGTGTTGGAAGTTTGATTTCCCATGATGAAATCCGACTCAAAAAGGAGTGTTCTAAATCATAAGGCAATAAAGGGCACAAAAGTAAAGAAGTGTGGTCAGAAAAAGAATTTCTGCGGCGGCAGAAGAAATTGCGGACCACAGAATTCCATCTGTGGCCACAAACCAAGAAAAAGCGCCCAGTAGAACTATGGCCAATGTGAGGACCGCACAATAAGATTTTAATTGAAATTCACAGTTCAGAGAGTGTGTGAAAGACCAATTCTTAACACCTTGTGAAGTGCGAACCACACAAGAATTGTGTGGCCGCAAAAGGTACTATTCAGCCGCAATCCAGAAATGTGCTGCTGCAGAATCCCAGTTCCTGCCAACTGAAGAAATTTGTGGACCACACATGGAATTATGTGGCAACAGAACTTCCTTGCCACGCCATACTGCCCCAACATTGCCCACACTACCTTGTCAATCCTTTTCCAAGCATGTCTTGCCAGCCCCAAGACCTTGGCCAATACTTACCCACAACAGCCATTATGACAAAGTCTTGTCTGTTGCCCATATGATCATTTTGCCCGCACATAGGCCAATGGAAAGGCCATCATGCCCAATCCTTGCCATAGTTGTGCCACGTCCAATGTCAAAGAGTCATGCCCCTAACAAACCACCCGCACCCTTTGAAATCAACGTCCTCGTCGAGCCAACTCAATTAATCAACCCCAAGGGGTTGTTGACATACAACGCCAATTTGCTTCATTAACATCTGCCACAATAGCATTTGCCTCCGCCACTTATTGCTGTTTTTTCGCCGCCAGCATAACATTCATCCTAGCCTGCACCGAATAGTCCTTCTTCAAGTGCGGTCCACCACAAGTAAAGCAGCCTTTGAACTTGCCGCTTCTTTCCTTTCCATTGGAAGTCTCAGCTTGTCTCCCATTCTTGGAAAATCCTTCATTTTCGGCAGCTTGGCCGTTCCTATTTTTCTTTCATTCCCTTGCCCTGTCTTTCCTTCCGTCGGACTTTGAAGATTCAGCAGGGTCATCACCTAAGTTGAAATCAGCTAACGCATCCACTACCGTAATAGCAGTAGAGAGGCTTTGAACATTCTGCCTTCTCAACTCTAATTGCGCCCGTCCCTTCAATCCGCTCATGAAGCAATGCAGCTTGTCTTCTTTTGCCGTATTACTTACATTCAGCATCAAGGACAAGAATTTCTTGACATATTCCCTCATTGTACCACTTTGTTTCAAGCAACGGAGTCCATCTCTTGCAACCCATGATGAGTTAGTTGGAAGGAATTTAGATTTTAATTCCTTCTTCAGCATCTCCCAAGTTTGAATCCTTGGCAGCCCAGCACTTTCCACTTCCACAACTCGTGTACACCACCATACTTTCGCATCATCAGTCAAATACATAGGTGTGATGGTTACCTTTTCATAATCCGGTACACGAGCAGCTTGAAAATATTGCTCCATATCCCACAAGAAATTTCCAGTTCTTTGGCACTTCTTGCACCACCATAAGCCTTCGGCTCCGGAATCCTCACTTTAGTGCGTTCATCACTTCTAAAGGCAGTATTTTTCAATGCCCTTCGAAGTTGAACCACATCCCCATGTAGTTCTTTCTTTTCTTGGCGTACCAAGGCAATTTCTGCTAACGTAGTTTCATGTCTCGCCGCATAACCTGCCTCTAAACATGTCATTCTCGCAAGAACAGAATAATCAGCACCTATTTCAAGAGCCTGCCCAACGAGTGCTTTCAACTGTTCCACCCTTTGGCATAGTTCGGCATTTGTGCCACCAGCCATGTTTTCAAACAACAATACAAAATCTGCTACAGGTTGTCTTGCCACTGCCACGAACCCTTGGGATAATTTCAAGCCCTTACCCTGTCTCTGGTTATCAAACATAGTTAGAAATGAACTTTATGGGTGCCCTAACGCACCTTAAAATCGTTAGGTGGCGACTCTTCAAAAATGCAAACTCCGTTCCCAAAAGGAATGAGTTGTCCCATACCCAAAAATGTCATGAACCCTATTTTCGCGGAAGGGAAAAAAGGGTGCGCGACAGCATGTCGACTCCACTGGGGATTTTTAGGCTTTTACCATTTCAGATTGTTCTTGTGAATTTGTACCTCCCTATGTGCAATTACTTATTTAATTTCTTTAAGCATTTAATTTCTTTTTCAAAAGCAAAACTGACATATCTTTTTTGTTTCCTTCCTTTATAACTTCTTTAAATTATAAAATTGTTGTATTTATCGCTTTCTTAACATGCAAATACATGTCAACATGCTTTTAATTATTGCATAACCATGCTCAACATCATACTCCACTCGTGCCAAACAAATACCATAGCAACACTTGATGAGTGGTTGCGCTCTTCTTATATCATTACCCCCTAAATTCGAAAAGGAATATTTGCGGTAAAACTAGTCGATCAGTGGTGCAGTCGACAGTTTCGTACCTTCCCCCTTGAGTTGTCTGCTCAAGGGTACCAGTCTAAAACCCCATAAAAACCTTACTCTGTTTATATTGTGCATGCATCATGGTCAAACCTAGTTGGGTCAGTTATGTTGTCCACATAATGATACTTTAAGATAGCCTTGTCCAAAAGTCCACTAGGTTTCCCTAAGCCCAAAAGGACATTATCACGTTCTATGCATTTATTTGGAAAACTAAATGCTTTATGCTAATTGTTGGTATTAAATAGTTGAGTCTGGTGGGGGTAAGGTCCTAACCATATTTGTCTTACAGAAATATGAGGTACGAATCCCTAGATTCGGCATGGTCACCAACATCCACCCAAGATTGCTAAGCTAGTGGAGACATTTGCACTCTAGTGACCAAACCCTCGTCAGAAAATATCTGGGCAATCTACCATCCCTCCTGGAGGTCCATCCTAACAACATGATCATAGAAGCTGCTACGTTGTTTTGGAATTATGAAAGGGCCGTGTTCCACTTTAGGGACATTGAAATGACACCTTTGCTAGAGGAGATAGGGGGATTGGCCGGCCTGGTGTGGGAAAATCTAGGTCTACTAATTCCAGAGAACCGCACAGGCAGGGGTTTCCTTAAAATGATGGGTTTGAAGAAGAATGCAGAATTGACATGCCTGAAGGAATCATACATCCCTTTTGACTACTTGTATGAAACGTATGGTCACAGTAAATCCTACCGTACCTACCCTGACGAATTTGCCATCACGTCCTTGGGGCATATTCATCGTAGGGTGTTCGTCTTCATGTTTTTCTTCCTGGGTCTAATCGTGTTTCCAATGAAGAAAGGTAGAATCCATACTAGGCTGGGTTATGGTAACCAAGACCCTAATGGAAGGAATTTGTGGGAAGACGTTCAACATTGTACCCATGATCATCGCAGACATACACAGAGCCTTGGAGAAGTATCAATGAGGAGCAAAACATTTCGAAGGATGCAATCTACTATTGCAACTTTGGCTCATGAAACATCTCCACAAGAAATTCAGCGGCGGGACTGCGATGACCACATCGCTTTCCACTATCCAAAGCGAATGAATTACATCCCCGACATGTTCGCTCAGCCTGAGAATGCCAAAGAATGGGTTGAGCTCTTTGATAATTTGACTGAAGAATAGGTTCAGTGGATGTTCGAGTGGTTTTCGACAGAAGAGTTCATCGCCCGATCCAGAGATGCACCTTTCCTGATCCTGATTGGTCTAAGAGGAACCTACCCTTACATCCTTCTTCGAGTTATTAGGTAAGGTGGTAGGAAGAAATTATACCCAGGGTCAACAAGATGAGCCATTTCAGAGCTGACTTCCAAAATAATGATAGTCCCTACAAGTGCCAAGCCCAGCATATGTGGCACTGCAAGATCGTAATGGGGAAAGACACCATCGAGCAGACAGATATCATGCTAGTTGTACTCCTTTCTATTATGGTTGGTTGGAAGACAATCATGATGGTCTGGGCCAGCCAGGGTTCGCTCGAGGTCACAAAATTATTGATGAAAAGGTCGAAGCGCAAGTCAAGTACAACCAGCTGCGCAAAAGGATTCGTGAATGCCAGAGCGAACACCGAGAGATACAAGAGTCCGACCAAAAGCTGATTGAGGAATGGAAAGACATGGCTATCAGTGCCAACAAAAGGCTAGGATACTTGGAGCAGGGCATAGTAGAACTGGAGAGAAAATTTCTCAAAAGGGTTGAAGATTGTCAAAAGGCTGAAGGGACCGAAGGTGGACATCTAGCGAGAGCGTACCTGTTGCTGGGACTTCGCGAGTTGGGGAAGCTGTTCGACGGAGCTAGGGATGTCGAGTCTGGGGAAGGTCCTTCTAGGACCAAGTAGATAGGAGTTTATCTTTTTCGCTTTATCAATGTAATAAGGCCAACGACCATTAATGACTTTTATTTCTTGTTTATTTAGTGTCGTTTTGAGATTCGCCTACCTTTATCAATAAAATGAGGAATTTAGCATTCTAAGTTCTCCAAATTAATTTGCCGCTAGGCCTACCTGGGCACAAAGAAGCTCCCAAATTAGGACACGATTTACATTCCCGCACTATGTGTTTAAATATTGCAATACCTTTCATAATCCTCACTAACTTGATTACCTTTTGTTTTTATTTTTGCTTTTACTATTCCCCTCCCCAAAGGTTAGTTCGTGCACTCTGGCATCATCATCTTATTTCACAAGATCCAAGATCCAAGGGCCCTCCACCCACTCCTCCTCTTAGTCCTATTAAAGGCAAGAACAAAGGCAAGATGGAAGATTTGAACAACATCAGGAAGGAGAACACAGTTGAATGGGTAGAGGACACTGATGGCCAGGGTATTTGGGTTCCAAACGAGAATGTGTCACAACTTGAGCAGAAACTGCTAAAATTCCAAGAAGAGCTCGATCAGGTTCGGAATCTGGAAAACTTGTCATTTTCCCTCAACACCCCAGATGTCAACTTCCCCCACACTCAAAACCCTACACCTCCTCAAAATATCCCAAAACAACACAATCATCCCGCTCCTCACCATCACATTGCTCCACCAAAGAACCAATGTAACACCCGTCATACCCTAAACAATACTCCACTACTCATCCCAGAACTTCAAAACTCCACTAATGACCATTTCCACACCCATACACCAGGCCACCATAACACTCCTATCTACGTGGAGACCATGCCACACTCCACCCAACCTATCTCATGCACACCTGAGTCTAATGAAAAGTATCTGCTTATCAGGAACTTGACCGAGGAACTTAAGAAATTGACCAGCCCGATTCAGGGTGTTGAAGGAAGTAAAGGAATCGAGGGGCTAAACTATGAGGATCTTTGCATACAGCCTAATGTCGAACTACCCGAGGGGTACAAACCTCCTAAGTTCAAAATGTTTGATGGTACGGGTGATCCAAGGGTCCATCTATGGACATATTGCGACAAGTTGGTTGGAGTAGGGAATGATAAAATCCGCATGAAGTTGTTCATGAGGACTTTGAAAGGAGATGCATTATCTTGGTACATTAGATAAGATCCCAAGAAGTGGTCAAGCTGGGTAGGCATGACATCTGACTTTATAGATAGATTCAGGTTTAATACAGAGAACGCACCAAACGTGTTCTATATACAGAATTTGAATAAGAAGCCCACATAGACATTTCACGAGTATGCTACTCGCTGGAGGTCCGAAGCTGCTAAGTCTGACCTACCTTAGAAGAGGAGCAAATGAACAAGTTCTTCGTACAGGCTCAGGACCCATAGTACTATGAGCGACTGATGATGATTGAGAACCACAAGTTCTCCGACATTATCAAATTGGGTGAGAGGATTGAAGAAGGTATCAAAAGCGGTATGGTTACAAACTTCGAGGCCTTTCAAGCTACAAATAAGGCCTTACAGTCCGGTGGTGTGTCCAAGAAAAGGGACGTAGGGGCCGTGATGGTTGTTCAAAGGACCAAGTCTCCCCTCAAATACCAAACTTACCCAACACCTCCACTCACATACCAGCCAACTCCTAATTACCAAGCACCCTCACCTTCATACCAAGCTCCACCACCAACTTATCAATCATCTCCACCTCCTACATATCAACCTACCTCACCTAGACACTCCCAATCCGCTCATGTTTACCAAACCTATAATGCTCAACCACCCCACTATCAATCACCCCCTGCACGCCAAAACTTCCCTAGACCTCGACCTAATTTTGATCGCAGACCTCCAAAATAATATACAACCATCGGTGAACCCATCGACTAGCTGTATGAGAAACTCAAAGCCGCTGGTTATGTCATCCACATCCCTACTGCAACCCCTGACAATCCTTCTCAGTGGATTAACCCAAACAAATCATGTATATACCACTCCGGCATGAAATGGCATACCATCGATGAATGCCGCTCCTTGAAAGACAAGATACAGTCCTTGATTGATAACAAGATCATTGTGGCAAAAGAACCCATTCCAAATGTCCGCAACAACCCTCTACCAGACCATAAGGGTGGAGGTGTCCACATGATTGAAATAGAAAATGACATGGATCCCGAGGGATCAATTAGGTTGATCGCAGAAGGTGATGACCCAAAGAAACCAACAATTACTCTCATCCAATCGTAGTCCAGATCCAACCATCTGAGGAGGCTGAGGTGAATATGTTTGTACCACTTGAGTTTGAAGCAGCACCATCCGCAAAGACACCGACACCAGTTGAGGTTGAATTCGTGTCTCTAGCAAATGCACCCACACCATTTGAGGTTGCAGTTTTGCCACCCAAGGCACATATTCTGTTCGGAGTAAGGACAGCCGCACCGATCCCAATGGCGATGTCAACCATGAAACCGTTCTATACAAATGCTGTACCTTGGGACTATACAGCCGAGGCAAGAAGGAAAAACAAGGTCAGGGTTGAAGAAACAGTTGCAGCACTGGGTATGACAAGAACTGGTAGAGTCTATACCCCTGAACATCTAGCTGAATCAAGCAAGCAGGCCTCCAATCGGCCACCCCACATTGAGACTGGTCTAGGCGACCTTTGGAGGAAGATACAGGCCAAGGAATATTCGGTCATTGACCAGTTAAATAAGATGCCAGCACAAATCTCCATTCTCTCTTTGCTGCAAAATTCTGAGGCACACAAGAATGCTCTGTTGAAGGTGCTAAGTGAGGCATACATACCAAGTAACATCACTGGTGGGGAAATGGCTAACATGGTAGGACAAGTGCTGGAAAGCCATAAGATCACCTTTCATGAGGACGAGCTGCCACCTGAAGGGTTGGGGCACAACAAGGCATTGCACATCACTGTGCAATGCAAAGATTATTTCATCACCAGAATCCTAACTGATGGAGGTTACAGTCTCAATATTTGTCCGCTGGTAACACTCAAGAAGCTAGGTAAAGGACTGCACGAGATAAAGGATGGAGCAATCAATGTGAAAGCCTTCGATGGTTCTTAGAGGTCCACCATTGGTGAGATTAGTCTATGCCTGCAGATGGGACCAACCTGGTCCGAGGTCGATTTCCAGGTGATATATATACAAGCGTCTTACAACTTGCTACTGGGACGGCCATGGATTCATGATACTGGGGCCGTAGAATCAATGTTGCATCAGGCAGTAAAGTTCGAATGGAATCACCAGGAAGTGATCATTCATGACGACGGTAGCAACCATATATACAGTCGCCAAACCATTCCGGCGATTGAGGGAAGAAGGAAGCTGGTTGGAGAAACTTACCACCACATTGAAGGGGTCAATGCTGTCGACAAAGACAAATGGTGGGATAGCAAAATCGAGAGTATACTCAATTGAAATGGGTACGAACCTGAAAAAAGGCTCAGTAAGAATCTCCAAGGAATCTCTAAACCCATAAAACTCAAAAACATGGCACTACCTTTGGTTTGGGATATGAATACACCTGGGAAGAATTCAATAACTGGTCGCCACCATGGCGCAGTCCTTAATATCTACTAGAGTAGCCAATACCCCAACTATAGCAGACCTTCCAACAGGCCGATACTATTTATAGGACAGATGAAGAAGATGCACTTGTGTGAGCACGTGATTTTTGTCCTATGAGAACTACTCCCAAAAATTCAAAATAAAATGATTTTGTGTTGTTTGTGATTTATTTGTATTTTGTCTGTGCATGTTTATTTATACTCTAATTAAGAAAAATACAAAAATATGTGTTGCATGTGCATTTAGGATTTAATTTTACAATTTAGGAATTAATTAAACAATCAAGTTTGTTTTACAAAATGGAAAAATCACAAAAATATGAATTTTTGGTAGCTTTGTCATTTTTATTGTTTAATTGTGTGATTTTTATTTTAATCAATATTTGATCTTGTGTGTTAATTGTTGTTAAGGGTTAATTAATAATCTTTTTAAAATAATCTTGGTTTTACAATTTAATTTAGGAATTTTGGGTTTTTAGGAATTAAAGAAAGTAAAAGGGAAAAGAAGAAACAAGAGAAGAAAGGGTAAAAATTCGGACTGGGCCAGTTTAAAAGGGAAAAGTTCAGGCCCAATTGTCACCCCCAAGTCAGCCCATACCCGCCCCAAATCTAGTCCACCTGCGACCAGTCCAAAACGATATTGCTTGGGCATTGTGAATCTGAACAGTCAATCTCATACGATCAAACGGTCCAGTCCGTTTCCAGATATATCGAAACGGCATCGTATCTGGCCAATAAATCCAAGCCATTGATTTTTTTTGATCTAACGGTCCCAGGCTTCCCCCATAACCCGGTCCATTTCAACCCGGATCGACCCCGCCCCAGTACTACTCCAAACGACATCGTTTCCTTTAAATGAATTGATCCAGGCCATTGATCGTGCTTGATCCAATGGTCAGGGTTAAACCACCCCCTTCATATATAAGCCCAACCTCTCACCTCACACCCCCTAAGCCATACCCCTGTTCATCGTCTCCTTCAGAGACAAACCAAACGACCCTCGAAACCCTAGCTGCCCTGAAACCCTTTCGCTTGAAAGCCGGCGGCAACAACGCCGATGACCATGAAACCAACACCCCTAGAGCACCTGACCACCCTCGTTATGGATCTATTAACCGTTTGCCTCGAATCAACCTCCAGCTTCTCGAATCTTCAATCGAAGATTCGAGCAGAACCTAAACCTACCACAACCAGTCCCAAGCTCATACCAGACATCTCCTTGACCTCCCTCGTCACCAAACCACCGTTTGTTTGGTTCGAATCAGACCAGAACCGTTCGAACCCCAAATCGAACCCCCCAAGAACCCTAGAAAACCAAAGGTCGAAGTTTGTCCGAAGAAAAGGAATTTGGGTGTCCAGTGGACCTTAGTCGAAGTATTCTCAGTTGATAACACTCAATTAAGGTCCGTTCGACCTCAAAAAAGGTCCGAGTCAGAGTCCAAGTCAGGATCGTCTAGTGTCCGAGTTCTTGAGGTATTTTTCCTATTCTGTTGGTTCCATTTTGTATGTGTTTATATCTATTTATTTGTGTAGTTTAGTTTTATTGACTTTTCATTTCTTTTGTCGATTGATTTTGTCCTTCTTCAATGACCCTTTATTTGGTCGAATTTATGGTCATGGTCAATGAATATGATAAAAGTATATAATCGATTTGAATGAGTGTCATCGATTAGTTATGTTTTATTATGAATCCCTGTTTCTATCAATACGATTCGAATCACCTGTGTGCCTGTTCAATTCTTATTTGCTATTGATTGTATGTGTTGTAATTCGTGTAGTCGATTGAATAAGTGTCGTCGATTAGTTTTACATGCTTCAATTCTGATTGAATAACCTGATAATAATTTGATTCGTACTGCTTCAATTCTGATTGAATCATTGTTTGAATTTGATTGTGAATTGGTTATAGCTGGAGTACTTTAGTGATCAGTTAAAAATCAGTTATTAGGTTTGTAACTTAGAAAACAGATCGATGAAGCTTAGGGCATGGCAGTAAATCACAGGAGTTTTCAGGGGTATTTTGGGGTTTTAAAAGGCTTGAAATGTTTAGTGTTAGTGGTCTGACCGTAAGGGTACTTAATTGACCATTAAACTAATACTTTGTCTAGTAGTAGTGTCTTGGGAAACATAATAGCATGGGGGATTAATTGAATATTATAAGCTGCCCATGCCTTTGGGCATAAGACACTTGATAATGGGCTGTAAGAGGATATCATGGGCAAAAGATGGTTGTGGTATTAGTTTAAGTGTTTCAAGAGGGCCGTGAAGGGGGTCAGTTTTTGGTGATATAAATAAAAGCATTGAGGACAGATTATGGAGGTTTTTTTCTGGACAGAGTATAGGGGGCTGGTTTTGGGAGCAGAAAATCAGTTCTCTTTAGGCTTTTTGAGTCTAGTCTGGCTGTTTCTTTTGGGCAGGCCTTAAGAGGAGAACATTCTGAAAATCTTGAGGGTATTGAACATTCTGAAAAACTAGAAGAGTCTTAAGAGTACACTTCGAGACTTTGATGTAGCATCTCTTATCGGATGTGAAATAGAAATGAAGCAAGTTCCCTGCTGCGGAATTATAGTGAAAAACTTCTGTTACATATATGGATAATTTGCTTATGATGCGTGTAAATGTCCACTGTAGTTAAGTATGCTAAACTCCAATGGGCTGTGATGGACTGTTTGTTCTAACCTGTGGACTGTGTTGGACTGTTATAATAGATTCTAGAATTTAGAACATCAATGTGATTTAGTTAAACCAATTAGATGTGTATTCCTGGAAGCAAAGAGTTCTATAGCTAACAATCTGATTTAATTTGTGTTGATTAATGGAATCTCAGTTTGCTTTCATATATATTCCACTAAATTGTTTTTCTAGGACATAGTTGATTTTGAAATCAGTATGACGGCCACTTTAAGTTTGATGGCCCGGAATTCATTGTTATAGTATAAGTGTTGGTAATTCTGGATTAATAGTTCATAGCAGTAGTTAATCGAATTGAACATGCCTTATTAATAAGACTGCTTTGAATCCGCTCGTGGATGTTAGTAAAATCAAATAATTGAGCTGTTTAGTCCAAAACTTGATCCCTCATTAGGAATCACCATTGGTTAAACAGGTGGAGTAAGCTGAATTTTAATATGAGATTCAAATGATCAATTGTTCCTTTGAGTAGATAAACGTGATTCTCCCTTCTCATGATTTGTTGAGTGCACGTTAAATAACTTGAAGTTGTTCCAGTGATTCTGCGTTCAACTAGAATTGAAGCTGAGGTCAGTGGTCCACTTTGGACATTTTGGGCTTCGGTACTATCACAAACGGCCCAGGTCCAGCTCTGACTGCATGTTCATTTGGACCTGGGCCCCGATCTATAGTTGATTTGCTCTTTGTACACACTTAGATAAGGGTCTATTTATACGGACTGCATTCAGAACCTAAAGTGAATAAAATTTGATTTCGCATAAGTTCAATAGACTCAGGTCTTCTAATTCTTAAATACTGCAAAACTAATTAGGATCTTCTTCTTTGTTTTAGAGGCAAATAAAATAGAAAATTATAGATTGCTTTAGGATTGGGCCTTTAAATAAAAATGATGAGACGAGCCTCGCCGAGTAAAAAATGCAAGTTGCGGGGCCCTCAATGAATGGTTAAAATAAAACATTTAGAATTCGGGACGGGCTATTTAGCGAATTTCACGGCCTTCCCCAAAATAACAACGCGTTAGTCTCTTTAGGCGCATATTTTAATAACATTACCTCCCTAAACTCGGGTGCACATTTATGTGACCCAAATCCAAATCTCAATGAAATTCGAAACGTGTCGCTAATCACGGGTACATTGATTGTGACGTGATTCGAGATGCATTACCACGACGTTGCAAATTCCTTAAAAAATAATGAATGAGACGAGCCTCGACAAACCAAAAATACAAGCTGCGGGGCCCTCCATACGTATTGGTAAAATTACTTAGACTTCGGGATGGACCGTTTAGCAAAATTTCACGGCCTTATCCAAAATAATGATACGCTAGTCGTTTTAGGTGCGCCTTTAATAATTTACTTTCTTAAACACGGGTGCACATTTATGTGACCCAGATCCAAATCCCAACGGAGTCAAAATGTGTCGATAACCACGGGTACATTGATGTGACGTGGTTCGATATACGTTTTCACAACGTTGCAATTCTCTGTTAAAATAATAATGATAATAATAAAAGCGGTTAAAAGTTAAAATTTGAACATAGGTTCATAATTGTATAAAATCAGATAATTAAGCTGAATATGACAGTTGAGCGATCGTGCTAGAACGACGGAACTCGGGAATGCCTAACACCTTCTCCCGGGTTAACAGAATTCCTAACTTGGATTTCTGGTTCGCGGACTGTAATACAGAGTCAATCTTTTCCTCGATTCGGGATTCAACCGGTGATTTGGGACACCATAAATCTCCTAAGTGGCGACTCTGAATTAAATAATAAATCCCGTTTCGATTGTCCTTTAATTGGAAAAACTCCCTCCTGCGCCCCTACGGGCGCGGGTGAAAAAGGAGGTGTGACAGCTCTGGCGACTCTATTGGGGAATGAACCTAGAATCTCTGGTTCAGGGTTCAGAATTCGAGCTTAGATAAATTGTTATATTTGGCTTTATCTGATTTTGTTACATGTTTGGGCCTAATGTGCTAAATGCTGCTTTTACCGCTTTGATATTATCTGAACTGTATATAAACTGTGCCGAAACCCTTCTATTCTTACCTCCGGGGATGTGCTTGCTGGTTGAGACTCCCTATTATGTTAGTGTCATACCTGAAATAAGAAAGAGGTCGGACAAGTTACTAAGCCGGATGGCCTTTTGGTTCCCGGTACGTAGCCTCCTCCTCGACTCGAGTTGTCCGCTCGGGTACATAGTCTAGAACAAATCCCCAGGTTATGAACCTAGAATAACTCAGCTTCATGTCGGATCCCTAGTAGGAACGTTTGTTTGCATCACGTGCATTTGACTTTGGAGGCTCAACACAGGGGTTGGGTCTGTCTAGGACAGGTGTACCAAAAAATGGAAATGACCATCCTGATGCATCTTACTTGCTACCTGTGCATTTATTTGCTTCGGACTTGCATGCTGACCGACTTTCTGAGGAAAGCGAAATATCAGTATGAGGGTTAAGGAGAGTTAATCGCCTGTTTTTTGAAAAAAACCAATGTCCAAATAGTGTCGAAACTCTGCCGAATGTTTTTTGAGAAAATTGAAAAAAAAAAGAAAAAAGAAAAAATATAAGTTTTATTTGCCAATGAAAAGAGTCTTGTTTTCAAAACAAGCTTGTTTTATCTACCCGAACTACGCCGGTTTGATTCTCACAGGGGCGGGATACGTAGGCAACCCTCATCGGGTCCAACCTCCCCTTTACAAAAATGTCAAAATTTTAATTTTCGTCATAAATAAGTCGGGTGACGCCGTTTTTGTCAAAATAGCCGAATGTTCCCAAAAGGGACGCCGGAAGGCTGACTTTGCATAAACGGCCACTCATAGTCATTTTTGGGATTTTTGACCGGTTGACTCACCCAGCTTTAAAATCTTCGTTCTCGAAGTTCTGAAAAGCCATGTACGGAGCCGGATCTCTCTTTTAATCTGTGAAAAATTAAAAAATAGCCAGTTGGTTTGAGTCAAATAAATTTTATTGTTTGCTCAAATCACCTTAATAAATGTGTAGGATGAGCACGATGCAAAATGAACCTTTTTCAATAATGACTAAAATCCCTTTCAAGTTGCGACTATGGTGGGATGATTTAGGTGGTGAAGGGCAAGATGAGGTCAAGAAATATCTAAAAGGTCTTACATGTTTATTGGAAATTTAGCCTTGGGGGGATATCATAAGAGCTTTGGTCACCTGCTGGGACCCGGCACACAATGTCTTCCACTTCTCCGATTTCGAACTCACTTCGACTTTGGAGGAAATAGTCGGGTACATCGGAAATGCTGAAGTTCCGTTGAGGAAAAAATACCTGGTTGCTCCAAGAGCTATTACTGTGCATCAGTTTTTAGATTCGTTAAAGATACCCAGGACGGTCCATAACCCAGATTTGGCCGCAGGTTTTTGTAATCCGCGCTTCATATACGACAGATACGGTCATGTTAGAGGATTCAACAACCCGGGTAACAAGTTATGCAGCAAAAGTAACCGTCAGAAATGGGACGAGCATAGACGAGCGGCTTTTATGATAACCTTTTTGGGCCTTTTGGTATTTCTAAGGAAAGACGGAAACATTGATCTGAAAATAGTCGGGGTCATCAGTACCTTGCTCACTCAAGATAAAAGCACTCTTGCGCCTATGATAGTATCAGATATCTTCCGAGCTCTCACAGCCTGCAAAGCCAGAGGGAACTTTTTCGAGGGGTGTAACTTGTTGCTACAAATATGGATGACTGACCATCTCTGTCACCGTTCCCAGCTCTTGAGTTATGGTTCCTCGAAGAAAACTTGCATAGAAGAGTTCTACACAAGAATCAAGGGGGTCAGTTTAACCGAGGGAGTTACGGCGTGGACATCATTCTTTCGGACCCTCACCGCCAGCCAAATACAGTGGACACTAGGATGGTTGCCTATGCATGAAATCATATATATGCCAGCCACTGGACCCCATTTTCTTTTGATGGGACTCCGGAGTATTCAGCCCTATGCCCCGTATCGAGTTTTGAGACAGTTGGGGAGATGCCAAATAGTTCTGAAAGATGAAGATGTTAGTGGCAAAGTAGTCGAGATCGGGCCCAACGGACAGTTTCCTGAAGCAGTGGTCCGACAAATTTGGAGCGGGTGTCAATACTTAACAGCCAATATATGTGTACGCGATCGGTCCAAGGGTGAAGTTTCGCCGGGATACCATGCTTGGTGTAGGAAAGAAATCAAGTTTGGGAGACTAGACAAAAGGCCCCATCTCCAGGAGTTCGTCCAGGCATCGCAAGAACAGTGGGATTGGTTGGCTAAAGAAGAGAGTTACAGGGTAGAAATAGGCAAGCTAAGGCAACAGATTAGAGACCTGGAATTTGAAAATAGTCTGCAAGTTGATGCCGACCGTGGAGAAAAGAGCAAACTGGCCCAAGAAAATGAGGCGCTGAAAGCCCAAATCCGACAAATGCGGAGAGATGCTGACAAACAACAAAGGAGTCAGTCGGATGAGCGGTTAATAAAAGGATTGGAAAAGGAAATCGGTGAGTGCCGGGATAATTTAAAGAAATCTGAGGATACCATAGCATAACTCCAGGCACAATGGGCAAAAAGAACAAAAGAGTGCACACATTACTTACAGCAGGCGAGGAAAGATTATGGAAAGACCATTGCCAATCTAAAAAGGAAGGTGACCACCCTAGAGAGCAAGATGGCTAAACAAGCCAAGGCTTTTGAGACCGAGAGTAAACACTGCTATAATCTGATGGCCTCAATGGAAGATGAAATATAGCAGTTACGGAAACAACATCTGCATGATTCTCAGGTTTTGAAGGGTAGAGGGGATCAGATAGAACGCCTACTCCTAGGAAAAGACCAAACCAGGAACAAGATTCTGACTATTGCTCGTGCTATTACCAGGAAATGTCGGGAGTGTGAAAACATGACCCGTACTACCTTCTTCTCGGCGGTGATGATATTTATGAAGCACATCATGTATGAATTGGAACAGCTGGAAAGGAACCTTACACCTAAACCCACGGCGAGGCCGAATGACGCCCCGCGGGCACCCAAATTTAAAGTATTAATGTGTTCATAGTTTGAATCTGCATTTTCTTTTTCTTAGAGTCTGTCTTTATTTCGCATCAGAGTATGTTAGTAGTTATTGAGTTCGTACTTGGTTTGGTTTCGAGTCTATTATTTTCCTTTCCAAAAAAGCGTCTGGTTTGTAATAGAATGTTTATTAGTGAAAAATCGAAAATTTCCAAAATTATCTTTTTATTTTCCGCACTTATAGGGCAGAACTACGCCCGATCTGATTCATGCGGGGATATGATACGTAGGCAATCCACATAAGATTCGACCACCACTAAAAAGAAAAAGAGGAAAAGGCAAAGTGAATAAAAGAAAGGAAAAGAAAGAAATAAAAAGAGAGATAAAGAAAGCTTCAGAAACACTTAAACGAGGAACAAACAAAGTAAGCCGGAATGACGCATGCGGTCGAAGCAAAGACATGCTAGAAATGGTTAAACTGCCTAGGAACATTGCATCCTCCAACGTGAAATTGCAATATGTGTTAAACTCTAACGCTAACAAGTTTGTTGTTTATCCAGAGATTTCGAACCAGTTAGTTTGTTAGAACGTTCTGGCAGATTACCATTACCAAACAAGATCCAAAGGGCCCGTACTAAAAAGCATGACTAGTTCAGACCAAAGTGTCGAGGATGAAAGGATGGAGAATCAAGTGCTGAAGGAGGAAATGGATAAGATGAGACAGGAGATGAAAGAAATGCAGCTGGCTTTAGCTAGGGTACAAAAAGTGCCTAACCCTCCTGTTATTCCCACTCTCCCACCAGGACACACGCCATAATACCCTCCCCCCGGCCCTTTGACAAGCTTCCCTAGTCACCAATACTATCAGGGAAGAAATGCCTATGATCCCCAAGCTTCATAACCCAATCAGAACCCTCCTCCACCAAATGTTCCTGTTTTTGTGGCACCCCCACCAGCCACGCTGCAAAGATCGTCCAGTGAGCCGTTGTTTCAGGCTCACGATAACCAATATTACCCCCCGAACCAACCTTCAAAGCACCCGAGCCTCATACTTATAATACTCACTTCGAGATCCCGATAGAGACTGAAAAGCCGGCTAAGAGCCCAGAGCAAGACGAAGTGCTTCGAAAGTTTAAAAGCCTGGAGTAGTCCTTTAGGAATATCCATGGGTTAGGCAACCAAGTCAGTGTGGCCTACAAAGATCTGTGCCCATTCCCCGACATTCAATTGCCGGCAGGGTTCAAGATGCCAAAGTTTAATCTATACGAGGGGCACGGTGATCCAATGGCACATCTGCGAGGTTTTTGCAGCAAGATGAGAGGAGCAGGTGGTAAAGATGAGCTGCTAATAGCTTACTTTGGTCAAAGTCTAAGTGGGTCTACACTCGAATGGTACACAAGACAGGATCCGAGCAGGTGGTACACCTGGGATGATCTAGCACAAGCATTCGCAGGTCACTTCCAGTACAACCTTGAGATCGTCCCTGACCGTCTCACAATGCTGAAACTTGAGAAGAAGCCGGGAGAGAGCTTTAGAGAATTTGGGTTCCGGTGGAGAGAACAGGCAGCAAGAGTTGATCCACCGATGAGAGAGGGGGAAATGGTGGACTACTTTCTGCAGACTCTAGAGCCAACTTACTTTGGTCACTTGGTGACGTCAGTTTGCAAATCTTTCAACGAAGTAGTAAAAATGGGCGGTATGATTGAAGAAGGACTTAAGACCAACAAAATCCTGAGCTATTCAGCGATTAAAGCAACCACTCAGGCCATCCAGAGCGGCACGGGAGGTGCGCTCGGAAAGAAGAAAAGGGAAGATGTCGCAACAGTCGAGGCAGGTACTTGGTCCAGATCCAGAGGTACCCCCCCCCTCATTACCAACCTAGACCCCATCACTCAAATTACCCACACATTCCATACGGCCCTCCACAGCCCTACTACCCACCACAAGAGCCACATTTCTCTATCCATCATGCCCAAACTTATATCCAGCCTCCGGCTCGCCCGCAATGGCGTGCGTTGGCTCCCCAAAGTACATATACACCTCCACAAAATACATATCCACCTCCACAAAACACATATCCACCACCAAGGGCCTACAGGAATCCTTCGGGACCAGGTTTCCGTGGGAATCAGACTTTCAGGAACGAAAGGGTGCAGAGGCCGAGAACATTCACTCCGCTTGGAGAAACCTATACTACTCTGTTCCACAAATTGAGGCAGTTAGGCCTATTGAGTCCTGTGGAGCCCAAATTTCCAAATCCCCTTCCCAAAAATCTGGACCACTCGGTAAGCTGTGAATATTATTCGGGGGATCCCGGGCATGATACTGAGAAGTGTTGGAAGTTGAAGACTGCCGTACAAGATCTCATTGACATAAATAGGATCGAGGTCCAGGAGCTAGAGGCACCTAACATCAATCCGAACCCGTTGCCGGCACACCATGAAGCCCACATGATCGAACTAATGCACGAAGGAGGGAAGCTCAAGAAGCCCTCACAAATGGTAATGATGATTCGTGCCAGTCCGAAAGAAAAGTTGATCAGTGGAAAAGCGGTAGCACAACCGGAAAGGGTAGAAGGCAAGCCAGTGGTGGTGATAGGGAAGAGTTCATCTGATGTTGCCAAGGATCCAGAGCCGGTCAAAGTAACAGTGCAAGGGATATCAAGCAAGCCAGTAGCCGCGAAGGGGGCATGCATAGGACCAGTTGTTATCAGGCCAGTAATGCAGTTGCCGATAATCAGCGAGAAAGCTGTGCCATGGAGCTACAATCAAGTAATGGTAATGCACAGGGGGAAGGAAGTTGTGGAAGAAATATGTGAGGCACAGGGGTTAACTCGTTTGGGAAGGTGTTTTGCTCCCGCAGAGTTAAGAAGGGCCAATCCGATAGCGACAAAGAATCCAGTTACCGAGGAAGAGGCGGAAGAATTTTTAAAGAAAATGAAGGCGCAAGATTACTCCATTGCGGAGCAGTTGAGGAAGACCCCGGCACAGATCTCATTGTTATCATTGTTGATCCATTCAGACGAGCACCGCCGGGTATTGATGAAAATTCTGAATGAAGCCCATGTCCCAGATAAGATTTCTGTGAACCATCTGGAGAAAATAGCAAACAAGATTTTCGAGGTCAACAAGGTCACTTTTTCAGACAATGAGTTGCTCGTGGTGGGTACAGAATATAATAGAGCCCTTTATTTGACTGTGAAGTGTGAATACTCGGTAGTCACTCGCGTACTGATTGATAATGGGTCTAGTGCCAATATTTGTCATTTGGCCACATTGAACAAACTGAAGGACGATGGTGACAGGATAAACAAGAACAACATCTATGTTCGAGGGTTTGATGGTGGTGGTACAGACACAGTGGGTGACATCATACTTGAATTAACAATTGGTCCAGTCGAGTTCACCATGGAGTTTCAAGTGTTGCGTGGCTTTTTCATATAATCTTCTGTTGGGGCAAACCTGGATCCACGCCGCCAAAGCAGTGCCTTCTACATTACATCAGATGGTCAAATTCGAGTGGGATAGGCAAGAGATTGTAGTACATGGGGAAGACAATACAAGCGTCGTAAGTGATACCATCGTACCCTTCATAGAGACTGACGATGACAAGGGGCCGTGGGTTTACCAGATTTTCGATCGGTTTCAGTGGACAAAGTTCCTGAAGGTGAAAGCATCCCACTTCTCAAAATAGCAGTTGCAACTGTCATGGTAGCCTCGGAGATGTTGAAGAACGGGTTTGTGTCAGGCAAAGGTTTAGGGGCTGATCTTCAGGGTATTGTTCAGCCGGTTTCTTTGCCCAAAAATCTGGATACCTTTGGGTTGGGGTTCAAGCATACAGCGGCGGATGTGAGACGGGCCCGCAAGTTGAAAAAGAGTATGGGTCATTCCCAAGCCAATCCCGCGCCTATCCAGATCATTTGTCAGAGCAGGTATCAGAAAGTTGTCGGTCCCGAAAGTTCTCGGACCACTGATTGGGCCAGATGGAGATTTGAATGAGGGCTTTGAAAGGTTGTTCGCCGATGTCAACATGATAGAAGCTGGTGAAGGGTCCAGTAGGTTAGATGTACAGTTTGTGGGGCCTAGGGCAAATATCAACAATTGGATGGCTACTCCCCTTCCTACCCGGAGAGAGTCTTGGTAGTGGGCTCTGATTTTTCTTTCTTGTCCTTTTGGATTATTCCAGGTTTGTAATCCAGTTTTGTTTTGTATTCGGCAAAGTGTGAAAATCTGTTATCCCGTATTTTAATAAAGTGAAAGCTTTTGTTCTTCTTATTTTGTTTTAACTTTGTTTTCTTCTTTTCTCTTTCTGAACAGTTCTCTTTATATTGGTTCTAATGACATGGCATGCACAACAGATCTTCAACCCAGTCTAAGAAATCAATCTGATTTCGAACTAATTGTACAAGAGGTCGATTATGATGATGAATCAGAATACGATGAGGATGAAGCTTTCGAAGAGATAAACAGAGAGTTAAGCCAGTTTGAAGAGAAATCCAAGCCCAACTTAAATGACACAGAAGCCATCAACTTAGGGGATGCAGTTGATATTAGGGAAACTAAAATAAGCATCCACATTGCACCGAATATCAGGGAAGAACTAATCAAAGCACTTATTGAGTTCAAAGACGTTTTTGCATGGTCGTATGATGACATGCCGGGGTTAAGCACGGATTTAGTGGTTCACAAATTACCCATTAACCCGGCATGCCCTCCCGTCAAGCAAAAATTGAGGAAGTTCAAAACAGACATGAGTGTGAAGATTAAAGAGGAAGTAACCAAGCAGTTGCAAGAAAAGGTTATTCGGGTCAGTTGATATCCTGATTGGTTGGCTAATGATGTGCCAGTGCCGAAGAAAGATGGGAAGATCAAAGTGTGTGTCGAGTACCGCAATTTGAACAGGGCAAGACCCAAGGACAACTTTCCATTACCCAACATCCATATCTTGATCGATAATTGTGCCGGACGTGAGATCGGGTCTTTTGTGGATTGTTATGCTGGGTATCATCAGATTCTGATGGATAAAGAAGATGCAGAAAAGATGGACCTCATTACGTCGTGGGGGACTTATTGCTACCGGGTAATGCCATTTGGTTTGAAGAATGCTGGGGCAACATACATGAGAGCAATGACTATTGTGTTTCATGGCATGATACACAAAGAGATTGAGGTATACGTGGACGATGTGATCATAAAATCCAAGCATCAGGAAGACCACGTAGCAGACCTAAGAAAGTTTTTCCAAAGACTTCGAAGGTATGATATTAAGCTCAACCCAGCCAAATGTGCATTTGTTGTTCCATCTAGAAAGTTGTTGGGAATTATCATCAGTCGGCGAGGCATTGGTTGGACCCATCAAAGATCAAATCCATCCAAGATTTTCCACCGCCGAAGAACAAGACAAAAGTAATGAGTCTGTTGGGAAGGTTGAATTATATCAGCAGGTTTATTGCTCAACTCACGGCAACTTGTGAACCCATTTTTCGGCTACTGAAGAAAGATGCTGCGATAGAATGGACGTCAGAATGTCAGGAAGCATTTGACCAAATCAAGGGATACTTATCAAATCCACCTGTGTTGGTTCCACCTGAGCCGGGAAGACTGTTAATTCTTTATCTAACGGTCCTGGAGAATTCGTTTGGCTGCGTACTGGGGCAACACGACATTACAGGAAGGAAGGAGCAAGCCATTTATTATCTCAGCAAGAAGTTTACAGGCTATGAGGTTAAGTACACTCAACTCGAGAAGACATGTTGCGCCCTAACTTGGGTGGCCCAGAAATTGAAGCATTATCTGTCATTGTATACTACTTATCTCATTTCACACTTGGATCCACTGAAGTATATTTTTCAGAAGCCTATGCCCACAGGGAGATTGGCAAAATGGCAGATATTACTCACAGAATTCGACATCGTCTATGTGATGAGGACGGCCATGAAGGCCCAAGCATTGGCTGATCACTTGGCCGAGAATCCTGTTGATGAAGAATACGAACCCTTGAGGACGTATTTTCCTGATGAAGAAGTGATGCATGTAGATGAATTGGAATTATCTGAGGAACCAGGTTGGAAGCTCTTCTTCGATGGAGCCGTAAATGCGAAGGGAGTTGGAATAGGAGCGGTACTTATTTCTGAAACAGGACATCATTATCCTGTTACGGCACAGCTACGTTTCTATTGTAACAATAACATGTCTGAATATGAGGCATGCATTTTGGGCTTACAGTTAGCTGCAGACATGGATGTCTAGGACATCTTGGTCTTGGGAGACTCGGACCTCTTGGTGCATCAGATTTAGGGTGAATGGGAAACAAGGGATTTGAAGCTCATACCATATCGACAATGTTTGCACGACCTAAGCAAGCAATTTCGATCAGTGGAGTTCAAACACATCCCGAGAGTTCATAATGAGATTGTCGATGCTTTGGCCACCTTAGCATCAATGTTGCACCACCCAGACAAAATTCATGTTGACCCGTTGCATATCCAGGTTCGTGATTAGCATGTTTATTGCAACATAATAGAGGAAGAAATGGATGGCAAGCCATGGTTTTATGATGTCAAGGAATACCTCAGGATGGAGATATACCCGGAACAGGCCACCGGAGATCAAAAGAGAGCCATTCGGTGATTGGCAAATGGATTTTTCCTCAGTGGGGGAGTGTTGTACAAAAGAATACCAGATTTGGGATTGCTGAGATGTATAGATGCTAGTCAAGCCACGACAGTTATGACAGAGGTACATGCTGGAGTTTGTGGGCCACATATGAGCGGATATGTATTGGCAAAGAAGATTCTTCGAGCAGGGTACTATTGTCTCACTATGGAGCGTGATTGTATCAGTTTCGTGCGAAAGTGCCATCAGTGTCAGATACACGGAGATCTGATTCATTCTCCGTCGACAGAATTGCATACAATGTCAGCACCATGGCCATTTGTTGCCTGGGGCATGGATGTCATTGGGCCAATTGAGCCGGCAGCTACCAACGGTCATAGGTTCATTCTGGTGACCATCGATTATTTTACTAAGTGGGTTGAAGCTAAAACTTTCAAGTCGGTAACCAAGAAGGCAGTGGTAGATTTTGTTCATTCCCATATCATCTGTAGATTTGGGATCCCAAAAGTGATCATCACGGACAATGGTGCTAATCTTAACAACGGTTTGATGAAAGAAGTATGTCAACAGTTCAAGATTACACACCGCAATTCCATCCCATATCGTCCCAAGGCGAATAGAGCGGTTGAGGCGGCCAACAAGAACAAAAAGAAGATATTGAGGAAGATGGTAGAAGGGTCCAGGCAATGGCACGAAAAGTTGCCATTTGTATTGTTGGGATATCGCACTACTGTTCGCACTTCAGTAGGTGCAACTCCTCATTTGTTGGTATACGGAACTGAAGCAGTGATACCAGCAGAAGTAGAAATTTCGTCCCTCCGGATTATCGCTAAGGCTGGGGTTGATGATGATGAATGGGTCAAAGCCTGATTGGAGCAGTTGAGCTTGATTGATGAAAAGATATTGGCAGCAGTATGTCATGGCCAGTTGTATCAAAAGAGGATGGCAAGAGCATATAATAAGAAGGTGCGTCCCAGGAAATTTGAAGTAGGACAGTAGGTGCTGAAACGCATCCTCCCACATCAGGCTGAGGCAAAGGGCAAGTTCACCCCGAATTGGCAAGGGTCATTCATTGTAACCAGAGTGTTGTCCAATGGCGCTTTATGTTTAACAAATATCGAAGGGAAATGCGTCGACATGGCTATCAATTCGGACGCAGTTAAGAGATATTATGTATGATTTCTTTTGATTGTAATTGTGGTTTGTTTGTACTTGGCATTTATCGGAGAATGAAATGATGGAGACAATTCTTTCTTCTATCAAAACACTTTAACCTTTGCTTCCCCCTTTGAGCCTTATTTATTCTTTCATACCCCTCTTTTGGAATCAGTAATGAAAATGAAAGAAAAAGAGAAGAGAAAAATAATGATAATAAAGACAAAAGAAAAGTCACAAGAAAAAGAAAGGAGTTGGGAACTACATTTGACCTGATTCCTCAAAGAAGTATACGTAGGCGCCTCACGGCTCGGTCATAGTGTAACAAAAAAACAAAAAAATCCCCAAGCAAGAAAAATTGGGGCAGAAGTTGTATTTATAATTTTGGGAAAGAAAGTTGATTCCAAGAGTTGTAATGTTTTACCCATCAAGATTATTTTGAACCTTTTACCCTTTTTCTTTTAGCCATACACAAAAACCCATATTGATGTCCAAAAAAACCTCCCGATCAGTATCTGAAAAGTGCCAAGTCATGCAATGGAAGTCGGGAATAACACTATGATCCCTAGCAGAGAAGAGGATCATAAGCTGGAAATGAATTGGTAGCCGAAAGAATCCCCAGCAGAGAGAGTCATATTGGTAACACTCCAATCCCCAGCTGGAAAAAAATAAAATTAAATTAGAGAGTTTTATCGGTGAAAACCTCCCCAAGCACCATAAGGCGACATAAGTTGAGAGAAATAAAACGAGAGAGTCTTATCGGTGAAAACCTTCATAGGCACCATAAGGCGACGGGAGTTGAGAGAAATGATAGAGTCTTATCAATGAAAACCCCTCGAAGGGCGCTGTGAGGCGACAAGACAAGATTGGCGGAAATGATCCGCATTTGGCAAAGAGTTGAGTGCCTGTTTATCCCCAGCAAGATGAGGCCGTCCGAAAGATTGATTGATACAAATAGACTGGGTTGATTAATCCGAAATGCACGACATGATCGTTGGGATCTGTTATATCATTCAGATAAGTTCTTTTCTTTCCTTTTCCCCAGCATTTGTTCAGAAAGATTTCTTCTTTTTCTATCTTTGGAAATCATCACTTTTTCATTTCTTGGTCTAAAGACTTTATCTCCCCAGCAATTCGTTTTTGAAAAGGATTTTCAGAGCTTATTACCAGTTGCCAAGATGGTGCAAAAACACAATGTGGATAGGACAGGCCAAAGATAAGGCGACAAAGCGAAAAGAAGTTTGTCGCAAGACCAAATGATGAATGGGTCTAGATTCCAAGAGGACCAAATTTCCAGGGGAAGTTGGAGAAAAACAGAAAAAACAATAGTTGAAAAGTTATGGATCAAATTCCAAGAGGATCCCCAGCAGATTTGTGAGATGCAGGAACAACTCCGACAGATTATCGACCAAGTTCCACGATGGTTGGATAACACAGAGCGGGGAAGGAAGAGAAAAGAAAAACCATCCCCGGCAGGAATATTGTCCCCAGCAAATAATATTATCCCCAGCAAGTTTTGTAATAAAGCGCGAAGCAGGGAAAGGAAGAAGGGAAAAACCATCCCCAGCAGGAGTGGCACGACCACTCACCACGTTTTAAACTAACAAATTTTTCTTTGATTTGAAGCAGGGAAAGGAAATGTTATTGACAGCGGGAAGACATGGCCACAAAAAAGATTATCAAACTGGGGCAGAAAATTTTCTCTCATTGCAAAAATTTTCTTGAAATCAGATACCCACTTGGGGAAGATGGAAGATAACACAAGTTTTGAAGGAAGTGGAATCCTCAGCAGTATACAGGAGAAGGCAATACAAGTTTTAAAGAAAGCAAGGTAACCCGAGTGTTAAGGGTAGTGGTCTCTGAATCAGTGTCATCCCCACCATTGTTAAAAGGAGGAAAGTAACTAGTCTTAAAGAAGGAAGATAATTCCCCAGCAGTGTTATCCCCGGCAAATTGCAGAGAAGTGAAAACACCAGTTTGAGGGAAGTAGTTCCAGCGGAAGGAAAGTGCCAGCTTCAAAGGAAGTAGTCTTTGAAGAAGGAAAATAACATATTTTTGAATAAAACACCGGTCTTATCTCCAACAGTTTTCAGAGGAATGAAACACCAGTTTAGAGGGAAGCATTTCTAAAAAATATAGCTTCAAGTTAGAAGGAAAATGGTTCAGAAGGCAGGAAGGAGCAACGACAATAAAACGCATTTTTAAGAAGTAGTTGAAGTCAGGAACCCTGCCTGGAAAATGGAGGTATTATCTCTAAATTGTTTATTGAAGTCAGGAGCCCGCCTGGAGAATGGAGGTATTATATTTTTAAGAATTTGTTGAAGTCAGGAGCCCGCCTGGAGAATGGAGGTGTTATATCTTTAAGAAATAGTCGAAGTCAGGAGCCCGCCTGAAAAATGGAGGTATTACATTTTGAGTTGCTGTTGAAATCAGGAGCCCGCCTGGAGAATGGAGGTATTATATTTTTAAGAAGTAGCTGAAGTCAAGAGCCCACCTGTAAAACGGAGGTTGTTACAATTTAAGTCGAAGTCAGGAGCCTGCCTGTAGAACAGAGGTTGTTATATTTTAAATTGAAGAAGTCAGGAGCCCGCCTAGAGAATGGAGGCTGATTTACTTTCAAAATTATTGTTGGAATCAGGAGCCCGCCTGGAGAATGGAGGTTGATTTACTTTCAAAATTGTTGTTGGAGTCAGGAGCCCGCCTGGAGAATGGAGGCTGATTTACTTTCAAAATTGTTGTTGGAATCAGGAACCCGCCTGGAGAATGGAGGCTGATTTATTTTCAAAGTTGCTGTTGGAATCAGGAGCCCGCCTGGAGAATGGAGGCTGATTTATTTTCAAAGTTGCTGATAAATTCAGGAGCCCGCCTGGAGAATGGAGGCTGATTTACTTTCAAAGTTATTGTTGGAGTCAGGAGCCCGCCTGTAAAACGGATGTTATTATAAGTTTAAATCAAAGAAGTCAGGAGCCCTCCTGGAGAATGGAGGTGTTATATTTTTAAGAAGTTAATGCAGTCAGGGGCCCGCCTAGAGAATGGAGTGTTATATTTTTAAGAAATTATTGAGGTCAGGGGCCCGCCTGGAGAATGGAGGTGTTATATTTTAAGAAATTGTTGAGGCCAGGAACTCACATGAAAAATGGAGGTGTTATATCTATAAGTTGAAGGAGTCAGGAGCCCGCCTGTAGAATGGAGGTGTTTATTTTAAAAATTGTTGTTGAAGTCAGGAGCCCGCCTGGAGAATGAAGGCCGCATTATCTTTTAAAGTCAAGTTGGAGTCAGGAGCCCGCCTGTAGAACAAAGGAGTACACATTCAAGTTGAAGTCAGGAGCCCCCCTGCAGAACAGAGGAATACATTTCAAGATCAAGCCAGAAGTCAGTAATGCGGAGGGTTACAACAAAAATACCCCCAGCATGAATCCCATTTCAAAAATCTGAAAGAAGACTACAAGAGCAAGTCGAAGATAGATAAGATTCTGTAATCATTAGTCTAGTCTAGCTTTTTGTTTTCTTTCTAGCAATGGTGTAATAAGGAGGTCGGAAAGCAGTAGTAACAGCGTGCAGCAGCAGTAACAGCAAAGATGCAGTCCCATGGTAGTCCCAGCTACCAAAACTTCCCGAACTACGTTAACCTGATTCCCTTTTAGCCAGGGATATGTAGGAAACCTTTGAAGCAAAGGTTCGATTAAATCTTTTCAAAAAATGCTTCACACGGAGTATTCCAACGGGCAAAAAATCGCTCATATTCGCTCACTTTATCTTTGCACGAAAACTCTTTGTGTTTTCGGACAAAGAGGGGCAGTTGTGAGCACGTGATTTTTGCCCTATGAGAACTACTCCCAAAAATTCAAAATAAAATGGTTTTGTGTTGTTTGTGATTTATTTGTATTTTGTCTATGCATGTTTATTTCTACTCTAATTAAGAAAAATACAAAAATATGTGTTGCATGTGCATCTAGGATTTATACAATTTAGGAATTAATTAAACAATCAAGTTTGTTTTACAAAATGTAAAAATCACAAAAATATGAATTTTTGGTAGCTTTGTCATTTTTATTGTTTAATTGTGTGATTTTTATTTTAATCTATATTTGATCTTGTGTGTTAATTGTTGTTAAGGGTTAATTAATATCTTTTTAAAATAATCTTGGTTTTACAATTTAATTTAGGAATTTTGGGTTTTTAAGAATTAAAGAAAGTAAAAGGGAAAAGAAGAAACAAGAGAAGAAAGGGTAAAAATTCGGATTGGGCCAGTATAAAAGGGAAACGTTCAGGCCCAAATGTCACCCCCAAGTCAGCCCATACTCGTCCCAAATCCAGTCCACCTGCGGCCAGTCCAAAACGACATCGTTTGGGCATTGTGAATTTGGACCGTCAATCTCATACGATCAAACGGTCCAGTCCGTCTCCAGATATATCCAAACGGCGTCGTATCTGGACAATAAATCCAAGCCATTGATTTGTTTTGATCTAACGGTCCCAGGCTTCCCCCATAACCCGGTCCATTTCAACCTGGATCGACCCCGCCCCAGTACTACTCCAAACGACATTGTTTCCTTTAAATGAATTGATCCAGGCCATTGATCGTGCTTGATCCAATGGTCAGGGTTAAACCACCCCCTTCGTATATAAGCCCAACCTCTCACCTCACACCCCCCTAAGCCATACCCCTGTTCATCGTCTCCTTCAGAGACAAACCAAACGACCCTCGAAACCCTAGCCACCCTGAAACCTTTTCGCCTGAAAGCTGGCGGCAACAACGCTGATGGCCATGAAACCAACACCCGTAGAGCACCTGACCACCCTCGTTATGGATCTGTTAACCGTTTGCCTCGAATCAACCTCCAGCTTCTCGAATCTTCAATCGAAGATTTGAGAAGAACCTAAACCTACCCCAACAAGTCCCAAGCTCATACCAGACATCTCCCTGACCTCCCTCGTCATCAAACCACCGTTGGTTTGGTTTGAATCAGACCAGAACCATTGGAACCCCCCAAGAACCCTAGAAAACCAAAGGTTGAAGTTTGTCCAAAGAAAAGGAATTTGGGTGTCCAGTGGACCTTAGTCGAAGTGTTCTCAGTTGAGAACACTCGATTAAGGTCCGTTCGACCTCAAAAAAGGTCCGAGTCAGAGTCCAAGTCAGGATCGTCTAGTGTCCGGGTTCTTGAGGTATTTTTCCTATTCTGTTGGTTCCATTTTGTATGTGTTTATATCTATTTATTTGTGTAGTTTAGTTTTATTGACTTTTTATTTCTTTTGTCGATTGATTCTGTCCTTCTTCAATGACCCTTTATTTGGTCGAACTTTTTCTGGTCATGGTCAATGAATATGATAAAACTATATAATCGATTTGAATGAGTGTCGTCGATTAGTTAAGTTTTATTATGAATCCTTGTTTCTATCAATATGATTCGAATCACCTGTGTGCCTATTCGATTCTTATTTGCTATTGATTGTATGTGTTGTAATTCGTGTAGTCGATTGAATAAGTGTCGTCGATTAGTTTTACATGCTTCAATTCTGATTGAATAACCTGATAATAATTTGATTCGTATTGCTTCAATTCTGATTGAATCATTGTTTGAATTTGATTGTGAATTGGTTATAGCTGGAGTACTTTAGTGATCAGTTAAAAATCAGTTATTAGGTTTGTAACTTAGAAAACAGATCGATGAAGCTTAGGGCATGGCAGTAAATCACAGGAGTTTTCAGGGGTATTTTGGGGTTTTAAAAGGCTTGAAATATTTAGTGTTAGTGGTCTGACCGTAAGGGTACTTAATTGACCATTAAACTAATACTTTGTCTAGTAGTAGTGGCTTGGAAAATATAATAGCATGGGGGATTAATTGAATATTATAAGCTGCACATGCCTTTGGACACAAGACACTTGATAATGGGTTGTAAGAGAATATCATGGGCAAAAGATAGTGGTGGTATTAGTTTAAGTGTTTCAAGAGGGCCGTGAAGGGGGTCAGTTTTTGGTGATATAAATAAAAGCATTGAGGACAGATTATGGAGGGTTTTTTTCTGGACAGAGTATAGGGAGCTGGTTTTGGGAGCAGAAAATCAGTTCTCTTTAGGCTTTTTGAGTCTAGTCTGGCTGTTTCTTTTGGGCAGACCTTAAGAGGAGAACATTCTGAAAATCTTGAGGGTATTGAACATTCTGAAAAACTAGAAGAGTCTTAAGAGTACACTTCGAGACTTTGATGTAGCATCTCTTATCGGATGTGAAATAGAAATGAAGAAAGTTCCCTGTTGTAGAGTTATAGTGAAAAACTTCTATTACATATATGGATAATTTGCTTATGATGCGTGTAAATGTCCACTGTAGTTAAGTATGTTGAACTCAATGGACTGTGATGGACTGTTTGTTTTAACCTGTGGACTGTGTTGGACTGTTATAATAGATTCTAGAATTTAGAACATCAATGTGATTTAGTTAAACCAATTAGATGTGTATTCCTAGAAGCATAAGAGTTCTATAGCTAACAATCTGATTTAACTTGTGTTGATTAATGGAATCTCAGTTTGCTTTCATATATATTCCACTAAATTATTTTTCTAGGACATAGTTGATTTTGAAATCAGTATGACGGCCACTTTAAGTTTGATGGCCTGGAATTCATTGTTATAGTATAAGTATTGGTAATTCTGGATTAATAGTTCATAGCAGTAGTTAATCGAATTGAACATGCCTTATTAATAAGACTGCTTTGAATCCGCTCATGGATGTTAGTAAAATCAAATAATTGAGCTGTTTAGTCCAAAACTTGATCCCTCATTAGGAATCACCATTGGTTAAACAGGTGGAGTAAGCTGAATTTTAATATGAGATTCAAATGATCAATTGTTCCTTAGTTTGAGTAGATAAACGTGATTCTCCCTTCTCATGATTTGTTGAGTGCACGTTAAATAACTTGAAGTTGTTCCAGTGATTCTGCGTTCAAATAGAATTGAAGTTGAGGTCAATGGTCCACTTTGGACATTTTGGGCTTCGGTACTGTCACAAACGGCCCAAGTCCAGCTCTGACTGCATGTTCATTTGGACCTGGGCCCCGATCTATAGTTGATTTGCTCTTTGTACACACTTAGATAATGGTCTATTTATACGGACTGCATTCAGAACCTAAAGTAAATAAAATTTGATTTCGCATGAGTTCAATAGACCCAGGTCTTCTAATTCTTAAATAATGCAAAACTAATTAGGATCTTCTTCTTTGTTTTAGAGGCAAATAAAATAGAAAATTATAGATTGCTTTAGGATTAGGCCTTTAAATAAAAATGAAGAGACGAGCCTCGCCGAGTAAAAAATGCAAGTTGTGGGGCCCTCAATGAATGGTTAAAATAAAACATTTAGAATTCGGGATGGGCTATTTAGCGAATTTCACGGCCTTCCCCAAAATAACAACGTGTTAGTCTCTTTAGGCATGTATTTTAATAACATTACCTCCCTAAACTCGGGTGCATATTTATGTGACCCAAATCCAAATCTCAACGAAAGTCGAAACGTGTCGCTAATCACGGGTACATTGATTGTGACGTGATTCGAGATGCATTACCACGACGTTGCAAATTCCTTAAAAAATAATGAATGAGACGAGCCTCGACAAACCAAAAATACAAGTTGTGGGGCCCTTCATATGTGTTGGTAAAATTACTTAGACTTCGGGATGGGCCGTTTAGCAAAATTTCACAGCCTTATCCAAAATAATGATACGCTAGTCGTTTTAGGTGCGCCTTTAATAATTTACTTTCTTAAACTCGGGTGCACATTTATGTGACCCAGATCCAAATCACAACGGAGTCGAAATGTGTCGATAACCACGGGTACATTGATGTGACGTTTTTCGAGATACGTTTTCACAATGTTGCAATTCTCTGTTAAAATAATAATGATAATAATAAAAGCGGTTAAAAGTTAAAATTTGCACATAGGTTCATAATTGTATAAAATCAGATAATTAAGCCGAATATGACAGTTGAGCGACCGTGCTAGAACCACGGAACTCGGGAATGCCTAACACCTTCTCCCGGGTTAACAGAATTCCTTACTCGGATTTCTGGTTCGCGGACTGTAATACAGAGTCAATATTTTCCTCGATTCGGGATTCAACCGGTGACTTGGAACACCATAAATCTCCTAAGTGGTGACTCTGAATTAAATAATAAATCCCATTTCGATTGTCCTTTAATTGGAAAAACTCCCTCCTGTGCCCCTGCGGGCGCGGGTGAAAAAGGAGGTGTGACAACTTGCAGTAGTGAAGAACTTATTTAAAGAGGACAGTAATATGGACTGTTGCGTTATTCTCGAGGGGGGAGGAAGGCCCTTCCATATAGGCTGTGAGCAAAGGGGCACATCTCAAGAATTGGACTATCAGGACAACCAAAGCTCGACGAGCCTCGGGGTAGCAAGGCTAAAACAAGCATTATACACTGTTTTACTTACTAAATGATTTTCTTTTTGCATTTTTCAATTCCCGCAATAAGATCTTCAATGTTCAAAATAGTTATTCAATTCATCAAAAGCATTTCTGATTTTTCTTATGAATTAATATTTATTGCTATCGTTTTCTCTCCTTGTTTTACCAATACAGCATTACTATTACTTATCTTGATGAACCAATGACTGTGACATGCAATGAGACAATGCAACAAATGAACATTGATTCAAAGGAATATGACATACCTGACGAGATTGTCAAACAAGTTGAGAACTTTGAGAATAGACCTAAGTCCAACCTGGACGAGACCGAAATTGTCAACCTGGGAGATGCAGAAAACGTCAAGGAAACACAAATCAGCATTCACCTATTGCCATCAGAGAAGAAAGAATACACAAAATTTCTAAAGGAGTATGAGGACATTCACCTAGTCGTATGATGACATGACTGGTCTAAGTACGTCTATTATGGCTCACAAACTGCCAACCGATCCAATGTGTCCACTGGTAAAGCAAAATCTTAGAAAGTTCAAGCCTGATATAAGTCTGAAAATCAAGGAAAAAATCACCAAGTAGGTCAAAGATAAGGTTCTCAGGGTAGTAGAATACCCGACATAGTTGGCCAACATTATGCTAGTGCCAAAGAAGGATGGGAAGGTCAGAGTCTATGTCGACTACCAGGATCTCAACCGGGCCAGTCCGAAAGACAACTTCCCTTTGCCAAATATACACATCCTGATTGACAATTGCACCAAGCATGAGCTACAGTCATTCGTAGATTGCTTCATTGGTTATCATCAGAGCTGGATGGATGAGGAAAATGATAGAGAATCACAGATAGTGGCACGAGAAGTTATCATTTGCTCTATTGGGGTATCGTACCACAGTCCGCACATCAACTGAGGCAACCCCCTATATGTCGGTTTACGGTACAGAGGCTATCATTCCCGCTGAGGTAGAAATTCCTTCCCTAAGGATCATACAAGAAGTTGAGCTCGACGACGCGGAGTGGGTGAAAAGTCGTTATGAGAAACTAGCCCTTATAAACAGAAAGAGAATGAATGCATTTTGCCATGGTCAACTCTATCAGAACAGAATGTCCAGAGCCTTCAACAAAAGAGTCAAGCTAAGACAGTTCACACCAGGGCAGCTGATGTTGAAGAAAATTTTCTCGCATCAAAATGAAGCCAAAGGGAAGTTCTCTCCCAACTGGCAGGGTCCATACATGGTTCACCGGGTTTTGACAGGAGGAGCCCTCATACTTGCATAAATGGATGGAAAAGTCTGACCAAAGTCGATCAATTCAAACGCAGTCAAGCGCTACTATGTGTAATTCTTATGCTTTTCTTATATGATATAAATTGAACTACGCCTGACCTGATTCCCATTTAAGAGGGGATATGTAGGCAGCCTTATGGGTTCGGTCACAATTCAATAAAATTTTCATTCCCCCCGCAATTGGAAATTGGGGCAGAATTTTGAGGAGGACCCTCAAAATTACGAAGTAATTTTAGCCAATCACCGCACGAGCAGTAGTCAGAAACGCCAACCCATCAAACTGGGGCAGAATTTCCTCAAAATTCCGTAGCAGGAGAGGTTACAATGTCCTAAACCACGTCACAGTCGTCGGTTAATCTAAAAGCTATTTTTAGTTATACGTTTATGTCAAATGTTTACAAAATCATGCATGTTTATTATTGAAACTGCTTTGTTTAGCAACGCTACCCCAATGATACAGACAGTATCACCAGATTGAAGTCGAACGAGCTAGGCAAGGCCAGCGGGGATACGAACTAAACTCCCCCCCTTACAAAATTCACAATTTTTCTTTAGGTGCAGGCACTAGGATTGTGAAATAATTAAACATACTATACGCCCATGAAACAAACATTGTCCAAGAATACGACTCTCAGAACCATTGCACTTGCCAACATTTGCTATAAGCACACGGCAATGATGTCATGTATGTCACAATGCTCCCAAAAATCACGGCGCCGCAATCTGCTATCAGCTAAGAAAACTCTACTGTCATTTGTTATTTTATTTCTTGCATAAGGCTACTATTCTGCCTTCCGAGACTAAACGTTGTCTCCATCTACATCTGCATTGCATAAGGCTACTATTCTGCCTTCCGAGACTAAACGTTGTCTCCATCTGCATCTACATTTTATAAGGCTATCATTCTGCCTTTCGAGACTAAACGTTGTCTCCATCTGCATATGCATTGCATAAGGCTACTATTCTGCGTTCTAAGACTAAATGGTGTCTCCATCTGCATCTGCATTGCATAAGACTACCATTCTGCCTTCCGAGACTAAACATTGTCTTCGTCTACATTGCACAAGGCTACTATTCTGCCTTCCGAGACTAAATGATGTCTCCATCTGCATCTGCATTATATAAGGCTACTATTCTGCCTTCTGAGACTAAACGTTGTCTCCATCTGCATCTGTATTGCATAAGGCTACTATTCTGCCTTCCGAGACTAAACACTGTCTCCATCTGCATTGCATAAGGCTACTATTTTGCCTTCCAATTTGCATAAGGCTACTATTCTGCCTTCCAATTTGCATAAGGCTACCATTCTGCCTTCCGAGACTAAACGATGTCTCCATCTGCATTTACATTGCATAAGGCTACTATTTTTCCTTCCAATTTGCATAAGGCTACTATTCTGCCTTCCAATCTGCATAAGGCTACCATTCTATCTTTCGAGACTAAACGTTTTCTCCATCTGCATCTGCATTGCATAAGGCTACTATTCTGCCTTCCAATTTGCATAAGGCTACTATTCTGCCTTCTAATTTGCATAAGGCTACCATTCTGCCTTCTGAGACTAAACGTTGTCTCCATTCGCATCTACATTTCATAAGGCTACCATTATGCCTTCCGAGATTAAACGTTGTCTCCATCTGTATTCTTGCATAATGCTACCATTCCATCTTCCGAGGTTAAGCTCTACCTCAGTCTGCATTCGCATCTTTGCATAAGGCTATCATTCTGCCTTCCGAGGCTAAGCTCTTCCTCCAATTTTCTTCGAAACTAAGCGCCATCTCAAACACTGTTTATTTCGCTTTTCTTACGGGCTAAGCTCTGCCCTTCAATTCGCAAGACTAAGCTCTATCTTGTCCACATCATGCTACTGCATCTTTCATGGGCTGAAATATAGCCAACTCATCCAAAGGCATCATCGTTCAGAGGCACCATCTTCATAGCCCGAGAACACCATACCATGGCCTGGGGATCTCTTTCAATCTTTTACATATCATTAGTCAAAGGCGTCATGGTTCGGAGGCACCATCCTCATAGCCCGAGAACATCATTTCATGGCCTGTGAATCCCTTATCATACGCTTCATAGCCCAGGACATCATAGTCTAAGGACATCATCCTAACCATCCAAAGACAACATTCATGGTCCAACGGGAATTTGCATAATATTTAAATTTATGCACAATATACGCTTGTATTGTTTCTAATTGCAGGTAAACCGGCAAGCAACGGCTACCCCTAGCAGGAGCGATCCCACTTTAGTTCCCACAGCCATATCAAACCTAACCATTCCTGTAAATCGTTCACTCACCCAGCCCTAGATACTACGTCCGTTTTTGGAAGGTCTTCATCGGTATACTCCGTCGATGGATCCTAAAATACATACGGCCTGATTCCTGTAAAACTAGGGGTATGTAGTCATCTCAAAAGCCAGGGTGCGGCCTAACTTCTTCAAACCATTTCATTCGGTCAAAATTGGCCATAATTTCTTTATCCGAAAACTTTTTCATTCTTCCCGGGTAAAGAGGGGCAACTGTTGCTACCCAATTTTTCCCTATATATTTTCAATATATAAAATACCTTCAAAATAGCATATGTATGCATATATAAGCATGTCCAAGGGTTTTATTATTTTTCCATAATTTTAAAGGTTTTTTAATTGATTTATTTCCCCCTTTTTATCCATAAAATCCCAATAATTATTTTCAAAATTATTATTTTTGATAATTCAGCTATTGGACTTTTATATTTATGCCAAAATATAGCTAATATAATTTTTACATATTTTTTACATTTTCATTTAGTATTTTTAAAGCTAAATTGCATATTATTGCAATATTAGCCCTTTTAAGGTTTAATTAGGTTTTATATTTATAAAATTAGATCCTGTATTTTTAAATTGTTAATTATGTATTATAAATCATTTGAGCCTTTTAAATTAATTTTCAGAAACTATTTACTATTTTTTATAAATTAAAAGGGAAAAGGTGGCTATTCAACTTGTAGCCAAAATTGGCTTTCAAATCTAGCCCAAATCGAATCCCAATTCCCCAGCGCAATTCTAATTAAAAACCGACCCTAACCCAGTTTTAACCCAAGCCCAAATCGGATCCCCACCTACCCCATTCAATCTGAATCGTTGATCATTCAGATCGACAGTCCCCAACTCCCCTTCCTAAACTAAACCAAACGAACCCCCCCCCAAACCCTCTCATTTGTTCACTCAACCAACTCTCATCTCTCTCTCTCTCTCTCTCTTTCTCTCTCTCTGATTCTCTCTAGAACCTTCCCCCTCCCCTCCTCTCCGATGAACTTCACCCACTTTCTCCAGCCATTTCCTTGCCTGAATCCATGGTGGTCTCACCTCCTACCAGCCTTATGACTCCCTCTTGAGCATGTGCCATCATTTTGAGGCCATCAAGTGAACCAAAGGTGGTTCACTCACCTCCCATGGTTTCTCATGCCATTTTTCGGTCATCCATGGCCGTTCGAGGAGGATCTGTGACTTTTCCGGCGAGATCGGTAAATTTTCGAAGTTTTCTCACTTTCCTAGTTTCTCTGAAACCCTAGATTTAAAAAACTTTCCAATTTTCTTTCAGATCTGTCTTAGATCTGTGTATGTTATGAATCTCTTGGTGTTTTCTCAAAGGTTTTTCCGATTTCTTTCAAAGTGACTCTTTGTCTTAAAGATTAGGGTTTTCTTAACCTCTTTTAAAAGACTTCTTCTTCGATTTTCAATGTTGTCTTAAGATTTTACTATGTTCAAACAGTTTGTATATGTTTTCCTTCTACCTGATTCGTCGTGTTAAAAACCCTAAGTATTTTGGTTTTATCCGAGGATTTGGAACTGTCTTTGTTTATTTTGTATGTATACTTGTTTCGATTGAGTTCTTTGTGTTTAGATCCTTTCTTTGTCTATCTTAACTGATTCTGAGTTCTCACCGCTTTTAACTCAACTCTGTCAAAACCCTAATTTCTTAAAGATTTTCCTCATTCGTTACTGTGAGTTTTAAAGACTTCCTTTACTTGTTTTTGTGTGTCGGTCTGATCTTCTTTGCTTGTTGCTATGTGTTAGACTGGTTTCTTCATTTTTGGTTCTATGTGACTACTTGAATTTGTTGATTACCATGCTTCGAGTAGTCCTTAGCCTACTCATGTCACTTTTGTATGTTTGTGTTCATCTAGTTTGCTTCTCTTTGTCAATATGTTTGACCCTGCATGTCTGATATGCATGTTCATTCTTTTCTATTTATATGTCAAAGTGTAAAATCATGACTCTTTCTTGATTGATCTTGATTTCCTTAAGTTACGGTTTGATTGCAAGGTTTTTCTTATAAACCCCTAATTTTACTCATTTGTTTAAGTTGATTGATTCCCTTCTTTATTTTGCTGTAATGTTTCACCCCTGCTGAATTCTTTCCCCAAATTAAGTATATTTTGTACCTAGACTCAATTGTATACTCTATACTTTTACTATCCCTTATATGGTCAAAATCAATCTTTCTCAAATTGATTTGCGTTCCTTAATTACCCCTGTTAGTATCCGTTTGAGTAGTAATTCCTTGATTAAAGGAAATTACTTGTATTGATTGGATTCTAATGGTGATTATAATTGTGCAAAACCTTTACTTGTTACTTTATTTTCTACTCTTTTTCAAAGCTATAAATACCCTACCCTCTCTTCTCTAAAGACACGAACAGATAGTTCACAACACACACATACACACTCAAACTCTCTCTTCTTTCTCTGCTACTTGTGCTACTGCTTGTCTAGTCAGCTGAAAACTAAGGCTAGACTGTGGAATTCTACTTTCTTTACTTTTATGCACTTTTCTCCTTTGACTGGTATGTCCTAGTTTAATTTTAAACCTTCAACAACAACATGCTTCTCTTATTGCTTCAGTTTCTCTCATTCTTGGTCTACTTTCTGTTGTGAAACCTGTAGTTAAGTTACATTACCAGCATGCTATAATGTCTCCCCTTCCCCTTTAGATTAATGCACTCCCCTATGTGTGTTTCAAAGCATGCTTTGTCAATTACTTATTGTGTACTTACCATCTGATGAATCCCAAGTCCCTATCCCTTCAATGTGTTTATGTTCTTTCTGACTAGTTTGTGATTGTGCCAGTATCAGCTATTGTTGTGCATGTCCAAACCAGTCCTAAAACCCTTGATGGGTTTATGTGTTTACAGTCAAATGTCTGTGTATCCTAAATCCCCTGACTCCCTTATGTGACTACCGATTCCCCTCTTAAGGTGTTTGAGTTTTGTTTGCTACTACAACTGCCTCCAATCATCTCTGTTACTGATTGCTTTCAAAATGGACTTGTCAGCCCAGTTTTTAAACAAACTCTTTTCATACTATGTCAAGCACTCTCACATATACTATTAGGCTACTAGGTTCTGCCCCTTTTGTGTGAGCCTTGCTTTGGGACCCTTGAGCTCCCTCTGAACCTGGACACATAAGAGCTGGCCCTTCCACACTGCACTTATTCTTGGTTATGCAATCTAGGTGTAAGCACTGCCCGGGATCCCTTGAGATCCTTAGGGAACTCTGACACACCCAGATTTGAGAAAGTCTATGGAACAATATTGGCATTTGAGGTGGTTTATTACATAACTCAGAGAGGAAGTCAGAATCAGGCTTCCTATAGTTGTAACTTCTTATTTTACATTTCTTATGTAATTCATTTCTTATGTAATAATTTGTAAACAAGTATTGGGGTGGCTAGTGAAAAGGCATAGGGTAAATATGCATGCCATAATTTGTTAAGGGTAGAAAATATGCTATTACGTTTATATTCCTAATTGTGCAATAGAAACCAGTATCCATACGATGCGTTAGAAATCATGTTCTTAGGACATATGTTTCTTGCTTCAGCACCTCATTCATTGATCCATGCTCTATGTCTATGCATTTAGAAATCCTGCTCTTAGGGAAATTCTGCAGCCCTGCCATATGCATTTAGAAATCCTGCTCTTAGGAATTCTGCATCATGAGTTTTATACATGCACTTTAGACACCATGTTTTAGGATCTTATTTGCATTCACACTTAGTGTAAATTACTGATTATAAAAGAGGTAAAAACAGCTTCACACTCGATTATCCTATTTAATATAACTAGTAATAACCTCTGCATTCGTCTCAACTAGAACAGCATGCTCCTAGGGTAAATAATCTCCAAATTGTCTTAATGACTTAGAACAACTGCTGCATATTATTTTACGCCTAGGCAAGCCTTAGGTAGTAACTTAAATAAAATTGGAACTGCCTTTGTTTAATTATCAACTGTCAAAATCAGTAGGTAAACCTGATTCGGACTTCTTTTCTGAGTCATGTAATAAATCTGGTACTGATGTTATCATTTAAACACCCTGTTTTAGGATTTTAAATTCAGACCTTAACTGTGTATAGGTCATGTTGTCTATGTGCATTATTTGTGGAGGTATAACTGAGCTTTCTGCTTGTTTCTGTGTTTTCTCTTTTAAATGTAGTCCTACCTGTTTTGTATGTCGCCTTAGTATTTTGCCTTTAAACCTGAAGTTCTACCTAGAACCTCTCCCCCTAATAGGATAGAAGTCCTAAATTCCTTCGGGACTGATAGGAAGGGATGGGTAACAACATGCAATAGAGGTCGAGACCAACCCTCACTTTAATTACATTCACGGGGTGAGAAGGGTAGATATGGATATGATGACCGGTGCGCTAATACCACGTGTATCCCCTCTTTTGAGGAGTGCCATACCGAGTATTGCATTAATGTAATCCATATTACAAACAAACCTAGGACACCCCTTTACATTCATAAGCATGCTTAGATTATAACTCTTATCAAAACCTTGTTTTCATTAATCGTTTTCAAACACTTGTGTATTTAAACTTAAATCCCCTATTATTTGAGCCCTATTTGTTTATTTGTTAATTGCACAGATTCACAAAAACTATCTGGCCGGGAACCACACTAGTGGATCCTGAGGGGTGCCTAACACCTTCCCCTTGGGATAATTTCAAGCCCTTACCCTGTCTCTGGTTATCAAACATAGTTAGAAATGAAATTTATGGGACGCACCTTAAAATCGTTAAGTGGAGACTCTTCAAAAATACAAACTCCGTTCCCAAAAGGAATGAGTTGACCAAACCCAAAATGTCATTAACCCTATTTTCGCGGAAGGGGAAAAAGGGGGCGCGATATTCAACACGAAATAATAGTGGATATAACCATAAATCATTCATGGGTACAAATGGTTATGAAAAGGTAGCTGCCAACTGCTTTGGCATGTGCATTGCATGTGCCATTTGACTTGGTCAGCTGCTGCATGCCCAAGGCTGACATTGCACCCAGCCTTGGCTCATCTTGACATTGTTCCACACTAATGTATTGATCGCAACCTGCCACCCATGATTTTGCCGTACATGCCCGACGCCACTACCACTCGCACATCCTTGGCCGAGTTTTTGCCTTGCCCATGTCAACCCTTGTTTTACCCGTGCCATTGCTTGTATTTTCCTTCACATAGCCTTGCCTTAGCTATTGAAAGCCTTTGTCATCATCCCGCACTACCATGCCTTATCTTAGCCCGCCCTTGGAGCTTCCACAACCCGAAGTGCCCGTGCCACTGACTTTGGCACGCATGCCATGCCATGCTGCCCCAACATTGCCCACACTGCCTTGTCAAGACTTTTCCAAGCATGTCTTGCCTGCCCCAAGACCTTGGCCAATACTTACCCACAACAGCCCTCATGACAATGTCTTGTCCGTTGCCCGCACGATCCTTTTGCCCGCACATAGGCTAATGGAAAGGCCATCACGCCCAATCCTTGACACAGCTGCGCCACGCCCGATGTCAAAAAGTCAGGCCCCTAACAGCTTATGCCTTAGGCCCCTAAATTTTGGGGGGCCATTTTTTAAAAAATAATAGGTTTATAGGTATTTAAAAAAATATTTAGTACTTTTTATACAAAAGTAGAGTTTGTTTATAATAATTGCCTCAAAGAAAAGAAGTTTTTCAAGATTATAATTGATAAAATCTTACCTGAGATTAACAATGTCTCAAGATAAATTATATGGGTTGGCTATATTATCAATTGAAAAGGAATTATTAGAGAAAATCGATTATGAAAAAAATATTAACAATTTTGCATCTCGAAAAAATAGAAAAAAAGACTTCAAATAAAAATATATATCATAACTTTTTTTTAAATAAAAATTAGACCTCACATTAAACTTTGACTTTAGGCCATATATGTGTTTGAGCCGCCTTGCATTTAGCTTCCCAAAGATGGAGTCTTCATTGGCCCGCAGATGTTTGTATGGATTAGTTCCAATGGTGCACTTGCTCTCCAAAAGTTTCCTTTTTGGAAAAGACTTTCTATATTGCTTTCCCATAATATAACTTTCACATGGATCTACCTCAGTATGTATTTCAGGAAGACCTTGTACCATGCCTTTTTGTTTGAGGAGCTTCAAGCCATGAAAATTCAAGTGACAAAACCTTTTGTGCCAAATTCATGAATCATTAACAAATTCAATTTTAAATGCATTATAATGAAGTTGTAAGGAAAGTTCATGTTTATCATCTTTACTTCACCAGTGACTTGATTTGGCTCATTTTTGTCATAAATTTTACAAAGACCATTCCTAACCAAAAGAGAACAACAATTTCCCATGAGTTGGCCAACACTAAGAAAATATTTTTCCATTCCAGGAACATAAAGAACAATATAAATTTGCTTACTGCTTATTTTTTGTTGATTGAAATGATACATTTACCTTTATAGCCTGTTTGGCCAGGCTTCTTTTTGGCCAAAAGTGTTTGTTTTTTTTAAAAGCACTTTTGGACAAAAATTGAGGTGTTTGGCCAAGCTTTTGGAAGGAAAAAAAATGTTTTTGAGTTTTGGAGAAGCAGAAAAAAGTAGTTTCTCTCCAAAAGCACTTTTTTGAGAAGCACTTTTGAGAAAAATACACTTAGAAGCAGTTTTTTAAAGCTTGGCCAAATACTAATTGCTGCTCAGAAGTGTTTTTTTTAAACTAATTAGCCAAACACAAACTACTTCTCACCAAAAGTACTTTTGAGAAAAGCACTTTTAAAAAAAATACTTCCCAAAATAAACTGATTTTTGTAGCTTTGCCAAACGGGCTATTAGCGTCAAATAATGCTTCATTTCCTATTCACTTTAGAAGTGAAGTTGAGATTAATTGAGATCAAAGCTTTTTTTATCTCCACACATATGATTGGTACAAGCGCTATCAACATACCATTCATTACTTTTTTTAAAATATCAGATTCAGAAGCGTAGAAAAGGTTCTCTTTTTTTTTTCTTCCGTTTTTTATTCACAAAAGTTGGCTTACTCTTGTTGTTTGTACCTGCAAACCTTCTCAATGTGGCCAAACTTTTTACAAAAGTTACATTGGGGCTTCCCTTTGTGCCAACATTTTTCTGCATTATGGTTAGTCTTTTTGCAAATTTTACAATGAAGACAAAATGCTACATTGGATGCCCATGTTATGAATAACTTAAAGATTAAATCTCTTACTTTATGTCCATCATCTTTACTTTTTATGCCTATAAAAGGCTATGCAATTGCAATGGAAAGATACACCAAAGTGAAAGAAGAAAACACTTCTCCGTTCTTTCTATCTCTTCTTATTTACATTTTACTGCATTGCTTTTATTTTATAACACGTTATCAGCAGGAAGCTCTAATTTTATTCTTAACTCCCGCTAAGTTGAGCCATATTTTATTAAGGTATGTATCATTATAATCCTTTTATTTATGGCAGTACATATCATATGCTCACTGTTTGCAGATTACTTGTGCGCTTGGGCATCTTAAATAGTTTAAGTACATTGCAGTGATAAAATAACTATTTCCTTCCGTGCTCAACTCTTAGAGGACCTCAAAGTCATCAAACTAGCTATGCACTAATGTCATACTTATAATATTCATGGACTCCCTAGATCAAAACATATCTTTAAGGCATTTTGAAGAACTGTGAGAAATAAATTGACAAGCAATAATTTTTTAATTACTTTATATTTATTGGAACATATAAATAATGTTAGTCACGTTCAATTCTATTAACACATATATATCAATAATATAAAGTGAAATGAAACAAGTATGTAATTTCTACTTTATGGCAAGAATAAAATGAAATAGTAGATTGTTAACATGATATAGCTCTATTTTCATTTCTTTTACCTTAATCGTTTTGTTTTCATTAATTGTTTATTATTATAATTATTTCTCTAACTTATTCATCTTTTATGATAGTTTTCACTATGTCAAATTTATCAAAACTTGAATTTGTGGCACTTGACATCACCGGGAGGAACTATTTATCATGGGTCTTTGATGCTGAAATTCACCTTGATGCTAAAGGTCTTGGAAATACTATTATAAAAGGAAATAAAGCATCAAATCAGGATAAAGCGAAGGCCATGATTTTCCTTCGTCATCATCTACATGAAGGGTTAAAAACTGAATATTTAACCGTAAAAGATCCACTTGAATTATGGATTAATTTGAAGGATCGATATGACCACCTAAAACTTACGGTATTACCGAAAGCTCGGTATGAGTGGATACATTTAAGGTTGCAAGACTTTAAAACCGTAAGTGAGTATAATTCTGCTATCTTTAAAGTAAGTTCTCTATTAAAATTATGTGGAGACACTATCACAGATGAGGACTTATTGGAAAAAATATTTTCTACTTTTCACGCTTCAAATGTGGTGCTACAACAACAATACCGTGAAAAAGGTTTTAAGAAATATTCTGAGTTAATCACATGCCTACTTGTGGCTGAGCAGAATAATACTCTATTAATGAAAAATCATGAAGCCCGTCCCACTGGGTCAGCTCCATTTCCGGAAGTGAATGATGTAGCAGCATATGATAAGTTTGAAAGAAAACAAAATAATTACCGTGGTCGTGGACATGGTCGTAAACGTGGGCGTGGCAGGGGGCGAAACAGTTATCGTCATTATGGTGGAAATAAATTAGAGAACAATAAGGGTTCTCAAATTAATCATTCAAAAGGTAAAACTAGTATGTGTCACCGATGTGGTATGAGAGGTCATTGGGCACGCATTTGTCGTACGCCAGAACATTTTGTCAAACTTTATCAAGCCTCCCTCGGGAAAAAAGAAAATAATGTGGAGGCACACTTGACCTTTCAAAATAATGATGATGAAGCAGGTCCCTCAAACAAATATGATTCTAAGGCACATCTTGCATATAAAGATGATGATTTTGAAGGCCTAACAAATATTACTCATTTAGAAGCTGGAGACTTCTTTGAGGATATTGACTGAAGAACCAATCATCTTACTGCGGAATGAAACTATAAAAGTTGTTATTTTATGTTTGCAACTAGTTTATTTTTCTTGAGTGTATTTTCCTAATGCATCACATGTTGCTAGTTTCTACATTCCTAATGTATTTCTTAATGTTTTTTTTGCTTGTCTTTCATATTTCTTATGATGTATTATTTGTCTTTTTTTTATGAAGAATATGAAAATTCCCCAATCTTCAATTGGACTCAAGATTAATAAAGATGATATATGTCTTCTGGATAGTGCTACAACACACACTATTTTAAAGGATAAGAGATATTTCTCTTAATTGGTAATGAAAGAAACGTATGTTAATACAATATCCGATAGTACAAGATTAATTGAAGGTTCTGGAAGAGCCAATTTATTACTACCAGGAGAAACAAATTTGGCTATTGATGATGCACTATATTGTAGCAAATCTCAAAGAAACTTATTAAGTTTTAAAGATATTTGCCAAAATGGCTATCATATTGAGACTACAAATGATTAAAAGATTGAATATCTTTATATTACTACAATAATGTCCGGTAAAAAATATGTGCTTAAAATGTTACTTGCTCCTTCCTCCGGCTTATACTACACAAGTATTAGTAGGATTGAAACACATGCCGTAGTAAACGAGAAGTTTACTATTCAAGATAATTTTATTATTTGGCATGACCGGTTGGGCCATCCTGGTTCTAATATGATGCGTAAAATAATTGAGAATTCACACGGACATGCAATGAAGAATCAGAAGATTCTTCAATTTAAGGAATTCTCTTGTGTTGCATGTTCTCAAGGAAAATTAATTTAGACCATCAACTATTAAAGTTAGGATGGAATCCCTTGCATTTCTGGAACGTATACATGGTGATATATGTGGTCTCATTCACCCTCCATGTGGACCATTCAAATATTATATGGTTTTGGTAGATGCATCTACAAGATGGTCACATGTGTGCTTACTATCAACTCGCAATATGGCATTTGCGAGATTGTTAGCTCAAATAATAAAGCTAAGAGCATAATTTCCAGATTATGCAATTAAGACAATTCGTCTTGATAATGCTGGTGAGTTTACATCTCAAGCCTTTAATGATTATTGTATTTCAACTGGGATAACAATTGAGCATCCGGTTGCTCATGTTTATACACAAAATGATCTAGCAGAATCATTGATAAAACGCCTCCAATTAATTGCTAGACCAATGCTTATGAGAACAAGACTTTCCATTTCAGTATGGGGTCATGCTATTTTGCACGCAGCAGCACTTATGCGGATAAGGCCCACAAGTTATCATAAAGTCTCCCCATTGCAATTGGTTTTTGGTCAGGAGCCAAATATTTCCCATCGTAGGATCTTTGATTGTGCGATATATGTTCCAATTGCTCCACCACAACGCACAAAGATGGGTCCTCAAAGAAGGTTGGGGATATATGTTGGATTTGAATCTCTTTCTATTATAAAATAACTAGAGCCGATGACTGGAGATTTATTTACGGCAAGATTTTCTGATTGCCATTTTGATAAATCAGTATATCCAACATTAGGGGGAGAAAATAAGCGGCTGAAAAAAGAAGATAGATTGGAATGCATTATCATTGTCTCATTTAGATCCTCGAATAAATCAATGTGAACAAGAGGTTCAAAAGATTATTCATTTACAAAATATTGCAAATCAATTGCCAGATGCATTCACTGACCTACCAAGGGTGACTAAGTCACATATTCCAGCTGCTAATGCTCTACTTCGCGTTGATATCCCGACAGTATAATTAATTAAAGCAAATGAGTCTAAGCCATGCTTGAAACATGGTAGACCAATCGGTTCTAAAGATAAAAATCCTCGAAGAAGAAAAGGAGCAAGTGATCAAAGTGAACATAACACAGAGGTAGTGTCTCAAGAAGAGCCCCAAGACGTAACAAATGATAAAACCTTAGGGGAGGTTCAGGTACCTGAAAATAATGAGAATAAAGAGATATCAATAAGTTACGTCTCAACCGGGAAAAGATGGAACCGAAATAATATTGTTATCGATAACATTTTTGTTTATAATGTTGTTGTTGAAATAATGCAACAAGATGAGGATCTTGAACCAAAATCTGTCAATGAATGTAGACAGAGAAATGATTGGCCAAAATGGAAAGACGCTATCCAGGCAGAGTTAACTTCACTTGGAAAACGTGAAGTCTTCGGACCCATAGTTCGAACACCTGAAGGCATAAAGCCAGTAGGGTATAAATGGGTTTTTGTGCGAAAACGAAATGATAAAAATGAAGTCGTTAGATATAAAGCACGACTTGTGGCACAAGGGTTTTCCCAAAGGCCTGGAATTGATTATATGGAGACATATTCTCCTGTAGTGGATGCTATCACCTTCAGGTATCTCATAAATATGGCAGTGCAAGAAAAACTTGATATGCATCTAATGGATGTTGTTACAGCCTATTTGTATGGATCATTAGACAACGAAATTTTTATGAAAGTACCTGAGGGATTTAAAGTGCCAGAAGCATATAAAAGTTTTCGAGAAACTTGTTCAATAAAGCTTCAGAAATCTTTATACGGATTGAAACAATCAGGTCGTATGTGGTACAATCGCCTGAGTGAATACCTGTTGAAAGAAGGGTACAAGAATGATCCAATTTGTCCTTGTGTCTTTATAAAAAGGTCTGGATCTGAATTTGTTATAATCGCTGTGTATGTTGATGATTTAAATATCATTGGAACTCCTGAGGAGCTTCCAAAAACAGTAGACTGTTTGAAGAAAGAATTTGAAATGAAAGATCTTGGAAAGACAAAATTTTGTCTTGGTCTACAAATTGAGTATATGAAAGATGGAATATTTGTGTATCAATCAACATGCACTGAAAAGATTTTAAAGCGATTATATATGGATAAAGTACATCCATTGAGTACCCCGATGGTTGTGAGATCACTTGATATAAAGAAAGATCCATTCTGACCTCATGAAAATGATGAAGAGCTTCTTGGTACCGAAGTAGCATATCTTAGTGCAATTGGGGCATTAATGTATCTTGCCAATAATTCCCGACCAGATATAGCTTTCTCAGTAAGCTTATTGGCAAGATTTAGTTCTTCGCCAACACAAAGACACTGAAATGGTATTAAAAATATATTCAGATACCTCCAAGGGACCATTGATATGGGTTTATTTTATTCAAATGAATCCAAGCCATCATTGATTGGTTATGCAGATGCAGGATATTTGTCTGATCCACACAAAGGTCGATCTCAGACAGGCTATTTATTTACAAGTGGAGGTACAGCCATATCATGGCGTTCGACAAAACAAACTATGGTTGCTACTTCTTCAAATCATGCAGAGATAATAGCCATTCACGAAGCAAGTCGAGAATGCGTTTGGTTAAGATCTATAACTCAACACATTCAGCAAACATGTGGTCTTTCTTCGAAAGAGAATATTCCAACAATATTGTATGAAGACAATGCTGCATGCATAGCTCAATTGAAAGGAGGATATATCAAAGGAGATAGAACAAAACACATTTCACCGAAATTCTTTTTCACTCATGATCTTCAGAAGAATGGTGAAATAGATGTACAACAAGTTCGTTCAAGTGATAATTTGGCTGATCTGTTCACTAAGGCATTACCAACCTCAATATTTGAAAAGCTGATATATAAGATTGGAATGCGTCGTCTTCGAGACATTAAGTGATTTTTCATCAGGGGGAGTAACTACACGCTGCACTCTTTTCCTTAACCAAGGTTTTGTCCCACTGGGTTTTCCTGGTACGGTTTTTAATGAGGCAGCAAGCAATGCATATTATAAATAACTTGTACATCCCAATATTTTCTTTTTGTAAGTTCTTAATGAGGCACATTATCTTACATGGACATCCAAGGAGGAGTGTTATGAATAGTTTGTACATTGGATGTTACATTGGATGTCCATGTTGTGAATAACTTAAAGATTAAATCTCCTACTTTATGTCCATCATCTTTATTTTTTATGCCTATAAAAGGTCATGTAATTGCAATGGAAAGATACACCAAAGTGCAAGAAGAAAACACGTCTCCCTTCTTTCTATCTCTTCTTATTTATATTTTACTGCATTGCTTTTATTTTATAACAGACTAGTATTTTTCTCACATTTTTCTGTATCCTTCTTAGTGAAGTCATCACAATTAGGGATTTATATGGACCGAGTTGGTTCGGTTTTTATCAAAACCAAACCAAACCAACTATATCGGTTTGGATTGGTTCGGTTTTGTCGGATTTTTTGTTATTCAAATATTATTTCAATCTTACTTTGTTAAATTTTTTATAAGTAAATATATGTTTGGTAAAAATATAAAAAATTGACAAACATATTATCTATTAAAATATACTTATGAGAAAATTTTATTAGTAACACATAGTAATGGTTATTTTATAGTCGTTTGACAATAATGTTGCATTGATGTACACTTTCAAGGTTAACCGAATTTAGTAATTAAACATAAAACTCAATATGATACCTAATAATAATAATCACTTCACATTCGAAAAAGATATAACAATTTAGTAGATCTTAACATATGATATGAATATGGAAGAATAAAGAGATTGACGCATTTCAGTAACACATGATGAGAAAGTGATCATACAACCCATTATTTAAGGTTAATAAATATGGATCACTTCATATACTATTAAATATTATATCCTGCAAGATAATCCCAAATATTTTTAGACATTTTTTAAAGAAAATTTTATATAAAATCTTAAAAGTATATGTAAAAATTATATATTTATATGTCGGTTTGGTTCGGATTTTTTTACTCAATATCAAACCAAACCTAATTAGATTTTTTAATCGGTTTGGTTTGATTTTTCGATTTAGTGCGGTTTTCCGATTTGGCTTGTACCCCTAATCACAATGATGCTTCTTTTTTCGATTATACTTCTTCTTTTGTTAGATTCTTTGAGAATTTTTAAAAGTTCTAATTGGTTCTGGACTCGAAAGCTGTCTCTTCAGGTTGATTCCCACGGAAAATTCTTTGTTTCTCATGTGCACGAAACGATCCAACTAGCTCTTTGATGGAAAGTTTAGAAAAATCTTTCGTCTCTTCACCGATAGCAACAATGTACTCATATTTTTTCTGTAATACTAATTAAAAAAAAAATCACAACTTGTTGTTCAGAAATTTCATCACCATAATTTCTCATTTTATTAACAATATCCATGACTTGTGCAATAATTATCTATTTTTTACAAAAAATGCTCTTGAGACTCCCATTTGAATTTTTCTCAAGGTTTTTGCATCTTGACGACACTTAGCCTCAAGGTTTTATATCTCTGCTATTGTAAGGTCATCTAGGGGTGTCAATGAATATTCGAAAACCGACTAAACTGATCGAATTGTACCACACCAAACCGATTTTTAGGTTTCTTTTTAAGAAATCGTAGGTTTTTATAAAAATATATAATCGCACAGATAATTAGGGTAGGTTTTTTATTTTATAAAAATAAACCGAAAAAATACCGAACCGTACCGAATAAATTTTACATGTAGAAATTATATTTATTTAGTAAGTTTAAAAATAATAATGCATTAATTTTCTTTGAGCCTTGGAATTATGAAAACTATTACAAGCTAACAAGTAATTAAACTCAAAATACTAATTCCTAAAACCTATTATTCTACTTCTACTTAAACTAAGTTATTTCAAGTATTTTTATTAGCAAGACACAAAGTATTCTAGCGATTATGAGTAGCAAACTACAATGTACACTACCAAAAATCAGGTGATTTCCGACTGAAATTTCTGACCGAAATCGGTCGGAAATTGATAATTTCCGACCAAATTTCGATCGTTTTTAATTGGACGGAAAAATAATGGTCGCAAATGCAGACCGGCCGCAATTGGTCGCAAATTTCCGATCGAAATCGGTCGGAAAATATTGGTCGAAAATTTCCGACCAAAATCGGTCGATAAAATCCAATGCGCTGACTGGCAGCCAAACTCTATTTTCCGACCGAAATCAGTCGGAAAATATTATTATTTAGTTATTTTTAATTTTAGTTTTCCGACCGAATTCGGTCGAAATTTTTAAAAAATAATAATATTATTTCATTAAATAATTATTTGTAAATTGTTAATTTATTTAAAAAATAAATATAAATTTATAATTTCCGACCGAATTCGGTCGAAAATTACGAATTTCTGGGCAAAAAAAAAATAAATTCCGACCGAATTCGACCAGAAAACTAGGTAAAAACTGGGCAGAAAAAGGCTCTTTTTAAGCTACACTCTCTGCCAATTTAAACCAACATACATCCTATAATGGCAGCTTACATTGCTGCCATTCAACCATGAAAACTCAATAAAATAACTAATAGCCACCAACAACAACAATTAACCAACAACTAATAACCACAACCACAACAACTAATAACCACAACAACTACTAAAGTGTTCAATAACAATATAATCATCATTCAAATAACCAACAACAAAATATTGACAAGTTCACAACTTTGTTTAACAATACACAACATTCAATGAATTTTTTATGTAGCACCATCTTCATGTAATGTCCTAGGACCTTCATCGTCGGCGGGTGGGGAAGGAGGATGAGACCGGGGAATGGGGAAAGCACCACAAGCAAGAAGATTTGCCAGCTGACCTTGAAGGAGATCAAATTGTTTGTCCCTCCTTTCTAGCTGACCTTGAAGGGTATCAAAATTCTTCTTTTCTCTAGCCTTGGTCTCTTCAAGCTCTGCTGTCAGCTTTGCGATCTTCTCTTCCATGGACGATATAGCCGAACTATCAATCGCCTCGCCTTGGGCGAAAGTCCCTATACCTTGCAATACAGCACTGTAGCGCCGAAACGATTTATGTGAAAGGCCGTATGCTATCCCTTTTTTAGGACCACCGACAGTACTCAACCATATCTTCTTCTCTTCTTCGTCTGAAATGGGCGGTCGCTCGCCTTGCTCATTTAGTGGCAAGCTCTGAGTGTACTCCTCCAAATTGATCTTGTAGCGACCCTTTATTTAGAAGATAGAAAATTACTAACTATATAATATTAGAAACATTTATAGTAGTTATGAAACTTACATGTGTAGTCTCTGCCCGGTCCTCGACTCATCTAGTTGGATCTGTCGGTGCCTTCTTCTTCCGGATGTGAGTCTCCATGAAGAACTCATCATGACTCATCTTCCTCCCCAATTTTTTTTCCTACAAATATAATAAACATGTTAACGAAAACTATAGCAATACACGTATTTTGTTGTAAAAGCAGAGTGCAATTTAAGAGATAGGAATTTTAAGTAACTAGATTCTTGAGAGAAACATAGGATAAAAAATACAACATGAAGCTGGGATTATATGGAGTCCACTTGAGCTTCACTGAAAAAAACTTTGGTTTTTGATAGCCTAGAGCTGGTTAGTCTATATAATGTTTGGCCATACAACTCCAAGGTTGTGTTCTAGTTCCAATATTCTCTAATTAGTTTGTGTTGTATGTTAACCAGTACTATGTTCTTTCCACTTCTAAAATTGTGGTCTTCATAATTTTCTTCAAGATTTTAGATTTTTGTGCTGTTAAATACAAATTCCTATCAATATGAATTTGCTCATTTAAAATAAACAACATATTAAAATATGATTCTTCAACAAATTTGGAACCAGGGGTTCTCAAATTGATAGAGAGATTTTTCATGAACATCAGCGCTTATAAACATGAAAAATACATTAAATAGAAATCTAATAATAGATAAAACAACATCTTAAACCTAATTAAAACAAATTTCATGCTTTTTAGTGTACTGTCAAGAAACCAACACTTACCAGTTTGTGTTAAGCAACAATTCAAATGAGGAGTGTGTTATATAGTGCCAGCCCAAACAACAAATATTATTATAACCTAAGTTTCTTTGTTGGTAGAAGATAAAAATTATATGTTATTGTACTATATTTGTTTGGCAATATATATATTTCTCTAAGCAAGGAAGCAGAACAAAAACAACCTTATTTAATATAAATATGGTAGTCACATAATTATGCAGTTAATATATAATTATGTAGTTAATAAAAACAACCTCATTTAGTATAAATATTGTATGTTATGTGTGTATTTTTGAAATGTCAACTTGCCGTGATATTCCAAAGTTTTGGGAGATATATAAATATAGTTCCATAAAAATAGACTGAAATATTTTAAGAAATTACCAGATGTCTCCTCGTATCCCCCATGCTCCTTGAACCCAGACAGTGCAAGGAGCCACCCTTCTCAGATGCTCGGGCTTTCTTTCTCTGTTCACTCTGCTTCTTGAATTTGTCGGTGGTCCAATACTTCTCCAGATCCACCCATATATGCGGTAGAACCCATGAAGGCCTCTTTTTAACCCTTCGAGCGGTGCTGAAGGAATCAGAGTCTCCTACGGCATTTGTACTCCAAATTTTTACAAATTTCACGGTTATACTGGTCCTCCCAGGAACACTTAGTCTGCAAATAAAGTAAGTAACGTTAGATGAAAATATTGTTAATATAACACTTAAATAGATAAGAATTGTATTAAAATCTTAAATTGGTTGAACATCTGTTGCACGAGACTATCAGTAAAGTCACTCCAAGTCGGATAGGGTGTTAAATACAACGAGGCAAGTATATCAGTAATTATCTTTGTAACATGATTATTAGGAATAAACCTGCAACACTGCAATTACATTAAATAAATAAGAGTAGCTATTATAATTACTCGTTGCCTTCAGGACTGATGATTATCCTATGGTAATGATCATAACGCACATCATCCGGATCATCATCCTCCGATGAATCTGAAGCATGTGCAGAAGAGGGTGCATTTGGCTCAGTGCTACTATCTCGAAGACAAAGTCTAGAAATGCTAGGAGACGAACTCTGTGGAGAGGGAGACGGGGTCCCTGAAGACGTCCGCGATCCACATCCCTGCACAGATCTAGACCCCTGCTCCGATCCAGACCACTGCTGCGATCCGGCCGTCTGAAATCTAGATGGATGCGATCCGGATCAGTGAGACGGAACATACATAAACAATGGATCAAAATTTTATTTCAAATTACCGTTCCTCTTTCTCTCAAATATTTATTCTTTCTCTACTCAAGTCAATACTAAGTCATACGTTCAAGAATCAAGACTTTATTGCAATTAGCCAATTACCCAAACTTTTCAACCCGTAATATATGTTCTCGTAACCACACAAGAAATTATATATGCAACAAAAGCCACAAAAAAAGGACCACACTTGTTACAATAGGTTATCTAAAGTATTTGTCGATCCAATTCACTTAGAGCTGATAGATACACATGCATGAATATAGAGGCATCAATACTAAAATATGAACACAAATATAGATACAATCAGCTCAAGCACTTTTAAGACTAACAAGAGAAGCAACTTCAATAATCCAATTTTTGTTTTAAAGGTAGAGATATCAAGAGCATATCTTTAACACTTCACAGTCCACTATAAGGAACAAAGTAATAAAAAAAATTATCTCCGGTTCACATGGTTCAAGAATGTCAATTACAACCAGATTCTAATATATGAATTATATTATATATTTTTTAAGGCGCGCTAAAGTTAACTGATGAAAAAATTGGGATCTTGAGTGCTAAGGAGGTTCTTTTTCTATTCAGCATATTCTTTAGTAGTATCCCACATATCATCCTAGTAAGTCAAATTACAGTTCCTCCTTCTCTCAAATGATTATTCTTTCTCTACTCAAGTTAATACTAACTCATACGCTCAAGCCAATTACCCAAACTTTTCAACCCGTTATATATGTCCTTGTAACCACATAAGAAATTATCTACTCAACAAATGCCACAAAAAAAAGGACCACACTTGTTACCAATTAAAAACAAAAAGAGAAACAAAAAATCAAAAACAAAATTAGAGTGATCTAAGGAGAGAAATTAAGAAGCTAACTTTTAAAGTATCTACAATTCAGAAGAGAACAATATAAATATAATGTGTAATTATCAGAAAGGAAAATAAACTAAAATCACATTTAATTGAATCAAAAATTAAGGGGAAAAAATGAAAAATGCATAAGCTGAAACATCATAATAATTCGATTCAATGAAAGATCCACTCTTACTTTGAATTTAGCTCCAAATGCCTGACAATGGAATTCCTTTTAGGTAAAATCTGTGTAATAGGAGTCTCAAGATCCTAAGAAGGATCATCAAATTCTCTTCTTTATAGAGAAAGAAATCACATCATTCATAAAGATCATCCAAATACAACGGCATAGAGAATAGTCCCCGACTTATTCCAAAATTTCATGATACGGTTACACCTTTCATCTCTGAGTCCTTTAACAACCACGACTTGACAGAAAGAGGGGGGTGAGAGCTGAAAGATGATTAGATCTAACAGTAGTAGTGAGGGTTTTGGGAGAGCAGAAGAAGGAATTTGGGAAAATAAATTTTTTGCATCGGCTAGGGTTTTGGGGAAAAGGGGAAGGGATTTGGAAAAACGAGGGAAACAAAGAAAACACTAGCAGCATATTTCTATTTCTTAGGTTTTAGCAATATAATTAAAAAAAATAAAAAAGGTTAGTATATAATTAGTAGCGACTTTGTCGCTGCAAATAAAATTTTGTGGCGAGAATTTTAAGGTCGCTACAAATTATTTTTCATAAAAATTTCAAAATAAAAACATAGTAACTACTAGAGGCGACCTTGGTGAAGTCACCACTAAAACCTGACTTTATGAGGCGATGATTAAAGTCGCTGCTAAATTTATAATATTTAGCGGCAACCTATTCAAGTCGCCACTAAAACTAGTATTTTTGCGGCAACAAGAACCGTCGCCACTAAAGATCGTCGCTAAAAACCTAATTTCTTGTAGTGACTGCTCGGCGCACCGTTTATCCAAAATCAAAATCATCAGATTATTCTTCGCATAAATCGAATAGAAAGTCTGATGCATTGAAGAATTTTTCTCAAACACATATTCTCAGTCTCAGGGAAGTACACAAAAGTTGGGCCAAAGGAAGCAAAATTCCGGGCAAAACATAACTAACCTGATAATTGTTTCGACGAAGCGCAGAAACTGTGCCGCAAGAGAGAAGATCGGAAGAGATTTGTGGAAAATAGATCAAAATCCGGAGAAAGAGTAGTAGCGGGGACCTTCTTCGGAATTATGTGCTGGTTTGGGCTTCGCATAGAGGCACAGACTGGAAAATCAGAGATAGCACGTGTCCAGAAAGCCAAAAAATATTATTCCCAAAATACCCTTACTACCCCAAGCTCCTCTCCTTATTCCCTTCTATAATAGTAGTAATATATATTATACTATACTATACATTTAGGTAGTGTGATTACGAATTTAGAATAAATCATCGGCAAATCCACTTATGCTTATTGTAATTATCAATTTATATAAGCTAGTTGTCACTAATACACTTCTACGTAATAAAATTATCAATTTACGGTCGAATCAAACCTAACATTACCTAAGGATACTACTAAAGGACTTATACTTAGTGTAATGTCAATCTATAAGCTAATTACAACTAATACACTTATTATAATATAAGCGACAGAAAAAAAGTCCGTCGGTACTGCTGCATCGGTAAACAACTGTTTTTTAGTAAAATGTATAGTATATATAAGATAGTATAGCATATATATATATATATATAGAGAGAGAGAGAGAGAGAGTATCGAATACAGCATATAATTATCAATGTATAGGCTAATGAATCACTAGCGTTACTTCAGAATAACACTTATATTACTTTACGATACCACTAATAAACTTTCACTTACTTTAATTATCAAACTAAAGATAAACAATCACAAACATTTCTCACAAACATCATTAATACACTTCCATTTAGTGTATAATTATCAATGTATCGGCTAATCAATTACTAACGTTACTTATATAAAGATACCACTAGTTCATTAATTATTAACGTTACTTAAGGATACCATTAATGCAGTTCTACTTACACTAATTATCAATTTAAGATATATATATATATATATATATATATATATATATATATATATATACTAACTGTATAGTATATAAGCGATATTCGATATAACATTAGTTATATTAAGATGTGTGTGTGTGTATGTATGTATATATATATATATATATATATATATATATATATATATATATATATATATATATATATATATATACACATACACTATACATTTAGATAGTGTGATTACGAATTTAGAATAAATCATCGGCAAATCCACTTATGCTTATTGTAATTATCAATTTATATAAGCTAATTGTCACTAATACACTTCTACGTAATAAAATTATTAATTTACGGTCGAATCAAACCAAATATTTGACCACTTTCCGACCGAATTCGGTCGGAAATATTGAGTTACAATTATTTCGGTTTTTTGTCTTGCGCGGGAAACAAAAAATTCAAAAAGCAATTTGGAAATTTTTTAATAAATAATTATTTTTTACATTATATACAAGGTTGACCAAATATTTGATTAGTTCCCGACCGAGTTCGGTCAAAAATTTGGAAATATTTTAATAAATAATTATTTTTTACATTATATACAAGTTTGACCAAATATTTGACAAATTTTCCGACCGAAATCGGTCAGAAAGTTTTTTTTTTTTTTGCTGTCAGTCACTTTTGTTGTGTTTTGCGACCAAATACTCTTAATTCCAACCGATTTCGGTCGGAAATTCTTGGACAGAAATCACCTGATTTCTAGTAGTGTTATTGAATATGTTTCCTTTCATATAATTTAGATTTATCTTTTTGAATATTTAATCTTCGATTGACTTTATTCTTGAGTCCCAGCTTGGTGTATATCTTTCAACTCGTGTGATTAATATTTTCTTTGCCTTTGTTTGATTTCTTTTACGCTGTTGTAGAATAGTTGATGGATCTACACTCTAGCCATCTTTTTTTTAATTCATCACCCTTTAAACAGTAAAAATGTCTAGAAAGTTTTGCTAAGTCCTATAAAAGAGCAATAACATATGTTCTTGCAATTCTACTTCTACTGGTGAATTTTATATGATATTAAAAAAATACCGAAAATTAACCGAACTGTACCGATACCGAAGAGAAACCGATATGATTGGGACGGTTTCGAAAATTCTAATTTTGATTATACATAATAGAATAACCGAAAAATTGATATGGTATAAATTTTATAAAATAACCGCCCGAACCGAACCATTAACACCCCTAAGGTCATCATCGTTTTCTAGCTGTTCATAACCATTTGCAACAATTGTCCACAAGCATTCAGTTTTTAGATAAGTTCCATTCTAATCTTCTAGTATTCAAAATGATTTCCATAAAGAAAAATGAGTAAAACCAACTGAAGAGCCAACACCTTCTTTTGTGTTTGATGTCATGATTATTTTTCTTCACGTAACCCCAGATTAAGATCGAAAACTACTCTGATATCAATTTGTAGGAAAGATTAGGAAGAGAATATTTTTCTTAGAGAATGCTCAAGCCAAATATATCTCTATTTATGCTTAAAATACTATTCAAGAGTCTTGCACAACTAACAAGATACATACATCACAAGTACCTATAAAGACTTCTTGGAAAACTAAGAGATAATATTGCAAAACTAAATATTCTTAAAATTATAAAAGACTCCCAGATAACAGAAAAGTCAAGAATAATATTCATACGTCACATATTTTCTTATATGCATTATGTTTGTTAATCATCAAAACTCACAACTCAACACAAATTTATTGAGCTGGCATCTCATAGGACAGCTGCCCCTTCTCTCAAGCCAAGTCCATAGGCAGCGAAGATGAAAATAATGCGAACAACTTGAGTACCCACTGGTAAATCTCCTAAACAAATCACAACAATTCTCATGAGTATCACTCTTTATCCTCGTCTTTTTCAGCGAGTCAATCAATGACAAACTAGCCGGTCGGAACCTTGTCCTGTCACAGACATGATATCGGTACAAAAGGAGATTAGCTGATGCGCGAATTATCTCTTTGTTGCATTCTATAAAACGATATTCAACGTTTTCTTGAAAGTCAAGAGAACTAATCGTAGGCCAGTTGTTAATGACATCCGCCACAATTATTTCTTTATATTTTTCCCGAGACTTCATGCACATCATTAACTCTTCGTAGCTTAGCCATAGACTAAAAGCTTCTTCTAATTTTTCCTCTTCTTGGTAGGGGACGACCTTTTGTGTTCCATTGATGTCAGTTCCAACCCATCGATGTATGGTTTTGCTGTAGAATCGGATCTCCACTGGCGTCGATGAATTAATAGTATTATTCATCTGTTTAAACACTAAGTTTTTACTCGAGAAAAAACCTTTAATTTGCTCTTTTGTAGCCTACCTTTCTTTCTTTTTTATTTTCTTGATAATAGTTTAGGCATTCCTGGAAGGGATTATATAGCTTGACTAGTTTCCAAATTTTTTTTGATTCCTAATTCAACTATGAAAAAGAATATCCCCTCTAAAGTTATAGCGATAGTCCATATTCAAGTAGGAGATGATGGACAAGTTTCTACTTGAATACGTTTTCTACTTCAAGTAGTATTCCCTTAAAGATATTTTCTATTTCAAATGCTGTTTAATACTTCACAACTAGCTTACCAATAAGATATTTATTGTTGAAAAGGTAATTACTTTACAACTAAATCATTAATTAATCATTCGTTTCCAAAATAATTTTCCATCCAATTTATGTCTTTTTCTTTTTTTATCTACTAGTTGGAATACGTTTTAGACTTGTTGGAAAACTGGAATCACATTCGAGCCCTCGGAAACAAAAGCATACTTAGCAATTTCAATGCTCCTTTTAAACCACTGGGCTGCTACTCCTACATAATAATTAGGATCCAAACAGAGTTATCCTGCCCTATTTTCATTTCTGTTCCTGCAGGAGATGTGTCGTAAATCATTACCTAATGATTTACCTAATGCCAAAAACTCATGGATGGGGTGATCAACTCAATGTAATTCCTTCGTGTAGCCCCCCGCCCGCCAACCCCCCCCCCCCCCCAAAAAAAAAAAAATAACAATCATGACCTCTCCTTTGACGACAACATATAACTGCACACTAAATAGGAGGAAGGAGTGGCATAACATTCACTACTGCTCTTGCAATATCTAGCTAAGAATTACACCAGTTATGTAATTCAAAAACTGAAATATCTAATAACTTGTGCAAGTATCGCCTAGAGGCATACGTATTACAGATAACATGCCATAGTAATATACAAGCTTTCAACAAAAATTTTACAAGGAAAACAGAAAATAGTAGAGACGACGCTTCTTTGAAGTTTCTACATTCCAACTTCTTTTAGAAAAAAAGGGAGGAACTACATTGCCCAACTTGTAGCGGATTAGTGGAAGTGGAATAATGATGAGCTTATGGGAGCCCACCATTGGCGCTAATAGGAGGAGGTGAAGGCCTGGGAATGTAAGGCATAAGAGGAGTACCATGCTCAACAGGTCCTGGTCTTATAGAAGCTTTTGTGCTAGGAACTGGATCTATCGGGCGATAATCTTCCATATCTAAGTTGCTCGAATCGCCCTCAGTAGTGCTTGGACCGAAGCCATTGCCCTGAGAGAGGGAAATAGTGAAGAAATTTTAGTAAGAATTTAACTTTTATACATGTGACTACCGATAAAAATGGAATTAGTAACCTAAACAATATGGCAAGTAACCTTCTATAGCAGCGCAAAATTTTCATTACATTGTTAGTGGATCATAAGTTAAATCGTTTTAGTGACGAGGAAACACCATTTCTGCAGCTGTTTCATTTACCTTATACTAGGTTGCGATGAAACGATTAACAAGCCAAAGATGGTCGATAAAGTGAAAGTACCTGCAGCTTTCTGCTTCTTATGGTCATCTCCATGTCATTATTTTGCCATTTGAAGGACATTCCTGTGGTTCATTTATGAGAAGGCTAAGTCAATACCCTTGTGCGGATATAGCTATCCGGCTTAATTCTGTTGTTTTAGCCTCAGTATCTGGCAAACAGAGATAGGTACATATCTCATATGATTCCTCTAAAAGCAGCAGACTAGTGCATATTAACAAACTGAAATGAATTTACCACAAAAAAGAAGCTGAGCGCAAAAGGGACTGCCATTGACTTCGTCCATAATACTCGGATAACATTTGAGAACCCTCAAGAAACAACTTCGATGAGTAACTTAAGTAGCTGAATAACAGTAAGATGCCTCATCACACGCAAGCATGAACACAGAAAGAGTTAAGTAGGCGGGCTTCTCTTCTAACTGTAACTGTTAGTTTACTGCTTCCATTGATAACAAATCTGGACCTCAATGAACTGAAACTTTTTGAAAGAGATATATATCACAAAGTTTAAGTTTCTACAGCATTCATTATTCAGATTAACCACTCATATACCTTCTTTTCCTTCTCATCGTACATCAAACTTAGGCACACATTCTAAGAGTGTGTTTGGATTGGCTTTTTTCAATGTTTGTCAAAGTTAAAAAGTGCTTAAAATAAGTTAAAAATTACTTAAAACAAGCCAAAAGCAATACCGTAAAGTTATTCCTGCTAAAAAACCACTTTTTTCAAATCAATCCAAACGGGCTCTAAAAAATAGATGCAATATACAACAACAAGTTAGCAACAACAACAAAAAAATCAGTGTAATCTCACAAGCATGGTCTGGAGAGGATAGTTTGTACGCGAACATTACCTCTACCTGTAAGAAAGTAGAGAAACTATTTCTGGTAGATTCTCAGCTGCTCAGGAGATGCAATATACACAGAACTTAAATAAATACCAATGTCATGAGTGAATCAATATATAGAGTATAGAAGTCATTTCTAGCATTATATCTCCCAACCTAATCATTTAGCAAATCCCGAGACGTCAAATGTCATGTGAGGACCAAATAACATACAAGTACCAATCACTTTTGTTCGTGGAAATCTAACTTGTGACAAAGAGAGAGCCATTTGTGGTCCAGTCCATTTGTCAAAGTTTAGAGTGAACTAGAAGTATAAGGAATATAAAACCACTAAGGAAAAGAAGTAGAATAAATTGTTGGCGAGTGAAATAGTCTTTTACGGAGAGTTCTCTTATATCCCAAAGGTAGGGAAAATGAAGTCAAAATATAAACTACCAGTGAAATACTTTGAAATCCACCCATTTGAGAAAAAACCCTTCATTATATTAATAAAAATCTCCGACAAGTCAATCAATCAACTATTCTTCGGTCTCAAACTAGAAGAGTCGGTTATATGAAACCTCTATATAAGTTCAGCTGTATAAGGAACCATTCTTTCAAATACTCAATAATTTCTCTTTAAGGTGTTCTTTAAGTAAAACTAGCCCTTTCATGTTTCCATCTTTTACAATCACACAATACAAAAGGAATTGAACAAACTTAAGTAACAAACTAAAGCATATTATAAGAACTTAAGTTCAAATATTAAAAAAGTAAATGTCACAGAAAAAATAGCATAGTCCAAGGCCAAAATAAATTTATTTTACTAGGAAATGAAGAGGTACCTCCAGTGCTGAAGCAAATAAAGGACAAAAAGGCTGTCCCCATCACCAAGAACAGAATAAAGAACCCAAAAGCCTTCATACTGCAAGTACAAATATTCACAAAACTGACAAAATATATATAAAGATTGATATTTGATTTTTCCTTCACACCCTTTTCAAGAAAAGTGAAGTTTTTGAATAATTCAACCCATTTGAAAGAACCCGCCTTTGGTAGATGAAAAAGAAGAAGAACAAGCACTCATTCTAGCCCATGTTGGAGTATATAATAAAGAGAATTATTATTAAAACATAATAAAGAAATAATATAGTAAGGATGAGTCATGGAGATGATAATGTGGGGTGTCATTGTAGTAACAATGCAATGTGTATAGGGGACAGTAAATGAAAGAGAGAGTTATTAATGTACTTTGATTAGTTTTTGTTTTTGAGTTGCAAAATACAGTGGGGAATGCAGCGAATTGAATGCTAAACATGATGGAAAACGAGCCTTTGCAGCCTTTCATCTTAGAACATTGGTTTTGGGACAGGACACCACCACCTTTTTCCTATCATCGCAATCAAAAAATAGAGATCTTTTGGCTTCTTATATAAGTTGTAACATGTGGAATGTAAAGATAAAAAAGAATTAGTTTAACTTCTTTGTATTGACATCCATAGCGGATTCAAAATTTAAACTTCACGAATTCTAAATTGGAAGTTGAGAGTGTCAATTCTAAAATATATGGCATATACTTCACCTATACTTATTTTTTTGGATATACACGTACGATTCAAGCCGGAAGTAGTGGTTACAAATTGCGGGGATTTAGGTATGGTGTGATAGCGTGCCCACATAATTAACAGAAAAAAGTCAAGTTATAGATATCGACAACAAATGGATATCACAACAATAATATGACTCAATCCAAATTTATATTTACCCTAATACCTATTAAATGTAAAAGGCATCATGTAAAAAATTTAACCGTTAGAGATGATACTTTTATATTTTTGTTGTAGTTTACAATAAAGTAAAGTGTCATACTTTATCGGTGCTGGTGAAAGGTAAAATGTATCTCATGAGTAGAGTTTATCATATTATTAGTGATCAAAGTGAGGAACAACTTAAATTGAATTCATGATAAAATAGTATATTGCTAGTCATTTTGGTCACAGGCTTCTCCTGACATTTGAAATTAGCATGGCTACTACACCACATGAAAATGAATACTTTAATAGAGATCAACAGTACTACAAACTGCTGTCCATAAATGCACCCCAACCTGAACAGTAGAAGCATAACGCTTCTGTACAGCATTACTCCAATTTGTCAATTTATTTGAGGTAATTTGATTTGGTACCTAATCTAAGAAAAAGAATAATTTTGATCTTAAAAGTTTAAAAGGTAAAAACTCCGTGGGATCATAATATTTGTGTAGCTATAAAAGCTTCTCATTATGAGTAAAATTGAAAAACTTAAAGTCAAATTGTTTTCAAATATAAAAAGCAATATGCATGATTGCAACTCCACGTCAAATTCCAAATGTTTAATAATGAAAAGAAGTTCTAAAAAATTGAAAAAGTTATGTAAAATGATATATTGTGTAATGCAAACACTATGAAATGCAACTTTGTACAAGTAACAGACGTGGAATATTCTCAACGACTCTCCTTCATCAATACAGTGCAAATTTAATTTAAAATAACGGAAATAAATGTAAGAATGAATCAAAATCTACTCTAGACCCTGTTTTTTTCCTTCTGCTATCATTGTTGATCTCCTCAATATGCAGCGGTTATCGGCAATCATTTTCTCTTAAATTCTATCCTTGCGCGCTTCGAGCTTCCAGAGCAGAGCAGGGCTTACAAACTAAACAGCAACAGCTTTCTTTAAACTTGCCACATACGTCAAATATATCGACCATGCATATGCGAATGCACTATTGGCCAATGGCTGCCAAAGAGCATTACCAAAAACATTAAACCTCATAAATGTTTAAAATACCAGGTTCAGAATAGTTGAAGCTGTGAATTGAGCAATTTAGATGAATGTGAAATTGATGAAAAACGCAGAGTAATATATGCTACCCATAAGGACAGGTAGTCAGACCCCAGAAACTGTGGATCATCTCATTAAAGATAATGCACTAGCTGTCACTAGAAAAAACGAGTACAATATAGTACCTGCAAATGGACAGGGATTACTTTATATGTCAAGAAATCACAAAACGGCCAGTACATTAGGCCATTCATCATTGTTGGGAGCAGGTCACGCTTCAACCTTGCAGCGATTTCCTCCCCATTCTCACCTGAATGTGACAAATGAGAATAGTCAAAGTTGTAAATCATCAAATAAAAATCGAGTAAATCATGTTGAGCCAATGAGACAGTAAGCGAAAAGGCATATGCAACCATCAGACTCGGTGAAGCGGACAAATAATCCTAGATCACATATGCGGATTTCCTACAAAGAACTTCTAACTCTATGAGGCAAAAAAAAAAAATAGATTCCTATACAATTGATAGCATAGTCATGAAACTCTCCTGGTTCGAGCCGTGGAAATAGCCTCTTGCAGAAATGCAGGGCAAGGCTGCGTACAATAAACCCATGTGTCCGTCCCTTCCCCAGACCCAATGCATAGAGGGAGCTTACTGCACTGGGCTGCCCTTTTTCAATAGACATGAAACTCTCATTAAGTTTCATTAGTGATGGATCCTTAGCTTCACATCTCTGGCACTGCCAACAGCTAAGAATGATGTCAAAGCTCTGTTTGATGGTAGAAAGCAGAAGCTAACCATTTTATCCTCTTTAATCATATTTACATATATATATTGGCAGAGATGATACCTTAAGAACAATCAGATCATCAGTGTAATATTCAGAGGCTCAGCCGTGCACGTGGTAAATTTAGATGATACCATTCAACTAGTCCCACAACTTAAACATCTTGATAGAATAATATGCATGTAGTTAAGAAGATTGTTGCAACTATGCTACATGCATCAACGGGCAAATATATGTTTCCTTAGTTCAGGTGGAAAGACACACCAAGAATAGCAAAAAAGAAATCACAACTAGAATATAACATCCCTATTGTGCCAATCAAGTTTTAGGCCAGAGCAATGTATCTTCTTAAGTTTCTCAAGAGATCAAATCTGACGATTGGTAATCGGTATCTACTTATATTGAATGGATAACAGCTGAATGTCCAGCCAACCCTTTAGTATTAGTAACTCAATGGCAAGAAATAATATACTCCAGTCAAAGGTCCTTCCATTTTTAATTGGGAAATGGGCCAAAGTTACCCCCATCATATCTAATTTGTCTTATAGATAACCTCCGTTAACCTACTAGCTTATCAGAGCCTACACGTTTTCGTTTGACTTAAAATTGCCCCTACACTGTAGTTGTAATAACTAGTCTTGAATTCAGCTAAACGGTGATGGAAAAGAACCATAACTATGTAACCTAATTCCTTAATACATTGACCACTTTGTTCAAGTATGCAAGTAAATTGCAAAACGATCCAAGTATTAAATGCCCAAGTCTCTTTTGTGTCCCAATTCCAATATGATCTCTTGCTACATTAGCAAATACCACTCCTGAAAAGATTCGTATGGTTAAAAGAGTAAATCCTAAACTAACAAACCATTACTCCAATAATTCAATTGTTTAATCAATTTAGACCTGTAAAAAGTTTTAGCAGGAAAAAAAAAGTATTTCAAAACACTTTCACCCAAGAAAAATCACTCGTTTAGAAAAACCATTGCTCTTATAAAGAAGTTCTCTGAGGAATTTTTTTTTTTTTAATCTTTTCCCTCTTCAAAATTATTCTCCAATGAATGACTTTTAGAGTGATTCGGATATAGCTTTTGTCCATTTACAATTTACTTAATTGGCTGTTCACACTTCAACCAACCCTCCATGAATCAAGTTTGAGAACCACAAGATACAGAATGAATGTTTTCCTCCTCAACCACTCACGAACCCACTCCCCTAGCCCCGATCATTAGCAACTCCCGTCTGGTCACAGAACTCTCTTGCAGTCATGCTTCAAACCTCCTGCCTGTGTTTACCCATGACACTTGTCTCTAAGCCCCCTCAATCTTCTCCAAGACCCCACCACCCATTTCACCTCCACCCTCACCCAGTATCCTTTTTAGCGATCACAAGACTTCAGTTAAGATGGCAAAAGATTGCCTTTACTATGTTTAGATGAAGAATATTACGGTTTTTCTTTCAATAATTAAAAAGAATTATAATATATATAATTGCACTTTTGATCCCTCAAATTCCGAGTTTGTTCTTGTGATGTCAAAACTAAGCACATTTAATCTTGAATTAATCTAAGTGTTTGCTTTGGTCCTCTCACCTAATGCACATCCACAACTTTAATAGACTAGCTACTAAACTATATGACTGCCCGTATACAATTTTTAATAAGAATTAAATTGGTACTTTTACCTTATATTTAAAGGGGTTATATCAAATTATGATACTTTTTTATACTATATCATCCACATATTATGGAGTAAAAGTACTAGAATAAACTCCATTTAGAAACACAGAGATAGTTACCATACTGCCGGAAGAAGCAAGTTTGAAGCACCCAAATATAGGTGTAGTGTTTATCAATCGTCTAATCGTCATAATGCTGCTTTCTGGATTCTGAACTGCTATTCTGAACAATTCCCCACATGTTTTCCTGACTATCAGTACCTTAAATTTCCCTCTTTTAGCCTTTTCAACCAACATTCTCTTATCCGATTCCTCATTGATGACCCCAGATATTGCCGCATACTCGTGTGGCATTTCTACTACAATTGCTTTGGCAGTCTTCCACTTCCCCAATTTGAGGTGCATATTCATACTCAAGATGTATAATTATATGTCTATCAGTGTCATTCATCAAAATCGCATAATCGAGAAACAAATTAGCTACTTCACTACCAGAAAGCAAGAATTAGGCAGAAAGCGAATGAAACAGAAAAGCACCTAGTGTGTACCTTGTAGGGCAGCATTGAAAGAGAAGAAAACAGAGTTAATCACAGGCCCAAAAGCAAGCTGTCCCATCAACAGTTTCTTCAACGTACTAACGATATCCCGATTTGGCAATACCCTCCCCATAAAGTTAAACCAATGATGTTGAGCAGTTCCTAAAATTAATAGTCCAAAGCCAGCCATACGCAGAGTCCTAATTATATCTAAAGAATCTGAAGGCGACATCGTAATCATCTGACAAAATGCAAACCACATAACTCATGAGTCATGTTTAACCAATTTTATTGCACCAAAAATTAAAACTTGCCGGTTCTTTTACCTAATTAAAGCAAAAATCACATTATATAGTGTGTTTGGCATGGTGAAAACTGTTTTTTGGGAAACTGCTTTCCATAATGAAACAGTGGCTTGAGCCAATAATTCTGATAAGGGAATTCAAAAAAATCCAAAAATGGCACACCTGGAATTTGAACATGTATTTCTCTTATTTTAAGAGGATTCAAAATTCTATAGAAGTATAAAAATATTTTCTTTACCCCTATTTACGCAATACAACTTTCCGATGAAGGGGATTCAACTTGCATGTGGCCCCGCCACGAGATGAAACGATTATCCAGTTTGGTTATTTTGAATTATTTAAAATATTTTCTCTCAAAAGACAGGAAAATGCAAGTCCTTCTTTACAAATATACCTCTCTCTTACTCTGTCTCACTTGCTTAAATCGTTGCTTAGACATGATCCTCTACAACACAAAATATCACCAAATAGACTATCTTAATATCATAACATCCAATTTGTACCATTATCATGTATTACCTGCTTAGATATCCAATCAAACAAATATGGTCCAGAAAATAACTTCATAATGTAAAATATTTTCCACTGAATTATTTTTTTTATGGCGGAGGTGTTCGGGCTAGCTTGTGCGCACTACTTCCCACCAGCACAAGTATCGGGTAAAGGGAAAAAACCACTTAGTGCTTTTTTTTTTTGCTTTCGTTGGTATTATTTTCCGCTGTAAAATATTCTCCACGGGAAACAATTTATGTATACTAAACACGCTTAAATGAAAAATCAGACAAAGAAATGGGAAAAATACCTGGGAAGTTAGGTCAGCAGCAGCATAAATAACAGCAGAGGATACACTTTTTGTAATAATTGGACGAGACTCTAAAGCTCCTAAATACCAACCCAAAAATCCCACTTGGGTTTTTGAAGAGGCAGATGAATATGATTTTCGAAGAATAAACAAAGATGAGAAAGAAGAAGGGGTTGTAGGAACTGTAGTTGTTTTGAAATTGTTAGTACATATTCTGGAAATTGAATTCTTGGAAATGAAACTGCGTTTTGAATGTTGAATCATGGTGCGTTTAGCTAAGCTTGTTAGAAAATTGATTCCCATTTTTGGGTTCTGAATGAATTGTATGATTTTGGGGTTTTAAGGTTATATATCGGATATTTGGGTGGAGGGAGGGTTTTTGAGTAATCTAATTCTATATTATATTAAAAGCAGGATAGTATGCATTGTGGTTAAGTCAAGTGTCAAGTCAAAAAGAAGCCAATTGGCAATTTAAACACAACATTAATAATTAGAAAGTATAAATGGAAACATAATTAATGAAGTAGTTGAATTAATCTTATACATAATTCAAATAAATCTTAGACAAATCTAATCTATATATCTATATTTATATTTATATGTATATTAGTATCTACATCTATATTTATATTTTATATCTATATATTGATCCACTCATAGATTTTCTTATATATTAACTAGATATGGAGGTGAAAAATTAATTAAAAAGCTATAATAGAAACAAAATAAAAAATATAAAAGACGTAAATGGAAATAACATATGACTATTTGTACTTTGGAGTGAGTTAAAATATAAAATAAGCGGCGTCTTAAGAATAAGACACATAGAAAAGTAAGACAAAATAAATAAGAATTTAGGAAAGACTTAGGATAAAATTAAATGGATAAGAAGAAATTATAATGTATTAATTTTGTATCACATTCGAAGATTTGGAAAATCAATCTTCATTTTTAATTGGACTAATAAATGCCTAAAGTTATGGGATATTGTAAATCCTATTTAAAACTACTTCGCCGCTTAAATGTTAGGCATTTAAAAGGGTTATTTGCAAGAACTATATATTCGAAAGGGTAACATCGAAAGATTTTTTTTTTTTGAAGCCTGCATGCTTTTTCCTAATTTGACATTGAATTTTTGCAATATTGTTAACTTCTTGAAAAATCGAAATATTTATAAACCAAATTCCAAGAGAATATGTGTGTGTGTATTATATATATAAATGAATAAAATTTGCATTGTGATTAAGCCAAGTGACAAATTATTATAAAGCCACTTGGCAATTTAGGATAATATTAATACTAATACTTAATTAAATTACATATATTTTTACGAACCTGAATGAAAAGAAAGTGAATATTTTTGTAAAGATATTGCCTGCCATATCTTAATTAATAAGATTTTAAAAAAAATTGTATTGAAAGATTAAAAAAAATGCCTCTATCTTAATTAATTATAAAGATAAAAATATAGGTATTATAAAAAAATACGATAAATTTAAACATTAATATTATAAATAGAATTAAAAAAAATTAACAGCAAAAAGATAATATATATATATATATATATATATATATATATATATATATAATTTCAATGTAGAAATATTTGGAAGGATAAGCCTTATTTGATTTTTGAGAAAAGAAACTATTTTAAATAATAACGAATAAAATTTGCTTTGTGGTTAAGCCAAGTGACAAACTACTATAAAACCACTTGGCAATTTAGGATAATATTAATACTAATACTTAATATAAATTTATTTTTTTTTTATCTGAATGAAAAGACAGTGAATATTTTTGTAAAAATATTACCAGCCCTATCTTAATTAATAAAATTTAAAAAATAAATAAATTGACCGATAAAAACAACGCCTCTATCTTAATTAATTATAAAGATAAGAATATAGGAACTATAAAAAAATATGATAACTTTAAACATTAATATGAACAATAGAATAAAATAATAAAAGTAAATAAAAAATTACTACAAGAAAAAAAAACCTATTTTTATTTATAATGTACTATAATGGAAGTAACATACAAGAATATGATAATTTTAAGTTATGGGTAATGCAATACATACAAAAAAAATTATGGGTAATTTTAAGAGATTTGAGAAATATCTGCATTTTTTTAACATTTATTTAATGATTATATATAACTTTCATCTGAAAGATTAATATTTTAAAGTTATTTGCACATAAATCAAATAACTCAAAGCACAAGTTTGTGTGTGTGCATCGTGCTAGTACTAATACTAGTTATGATTAATGAGGCAATTGGCCCCCAAATGATTATGGATATTACACATAGGTCACTGGTTTACTTTCTTCTTCTTCTTATTTTTCCCCTTTTTGTTCTTTTTAAATTCCTCGCATAATCTATTTTATGATTTTGAATCCACTCCTAAGGATTTGTATTTATTCAAATACTAGATATTTTGTCTTTTGAGACATGCTGTAGAAATGAGATCAGGTAGCCACTTTTAGCATGCTTATTTAAAATATATTTAGTTATTAACAATTACTAAAGTTTAACTAGCTTCGACACTTTTTTTCTTCTTCAAATCTTCAAGTCAGTTTCACACCCTCGAGTCTCAAGTTAGACTTTAATTGAACATAACTTAAGACCCGCAATTTTAATTTCATGGTCAACGATTTGAAATTAATTTTGAGACAGCTAAATATTAAAAGATTTAAAATTTTCAGCTACTCTTTAAGTAATGGTCCTAAAACGGCTATTTATGCACTCCCCAACTAATTATTCTTTTAATCTAACGGAAGTTTGTTTTTGTAGTCCATTGCAAAGGTTATTTGGTGACATTATCTTCTTACAAGAGATTAGAAAAAAATACAAGAAATTTATAAATAAAACACATTTTACTGTATTATTTCATCCCCTTCAAGAGCTCCGCTAAGATACTATTTACCTTAAAAACGGATAACAATTGAATTTATATTGTGGTTTTAAGGATACGTGATTTTACTTGGCACAAACGAAGAAAAAAAGGCAAATTGGTATTGAAATTAATTGCGAATAGAAATGAAGCAAACCAAAGGAAATGTATAACTTTGATCCTCAAGATAGGTCACCTTCGAAACAAATATTTCACTGGAAAGTATGAACAGAGTAACAGATTATTGAGAGCTTAAGAGAAAGATAGTATATTACTTTATGTAACGTGAATGTGATGTGTTTTACAGATGATTAGACACCCTTTATATTGTAGGGGAGTCTCACCCTTAATACAATCCTAAATATAGTAAGAAATCCCATGATTAGCTGATTAATCGGCCCCTTCTTGATACGTGCCGAGATTTCTGCCGTGATCCTCGCCCGGTCGCGGATATCTTGGCTTTCCGTTATTTGGCTCGGCAGGCTTCCCTTGACCGTGCTCGATCTCTATCCCGCTCGGTCTTGACCGGTCCCTGAGTCACGAGCTTGGCAATCAAACTTCGTGTCACGGTCCGGTATGACATAGGGTCGAACCTTGGCCTGTCACGCCCCGGTCTCGATTAATCATACAAAAAGGACAAGCCCAATTTTGACCGTATACAGATACCAACTTGGTTACCTAGCATTAAATTAGGTCCGTCCGACACTCAATCCTACTTGATAGATAGAAAAAATTCAAATTATAAATGGAATACGATATCATTTCACGCTTATCCCTACATGTACATAGTCAATTACTTAAACTAATAAAATTCAGTGCGGAAATAACGTCCATTCCCTATCTGTCGGAAAATTTTCAGGTAATTAGGTTAGTGCTAGTCAATCAATTCAATATATCATGTAATTTCTTTCTGTAGCAGTAGCATGTTACTAGTTTAGAATTTAACACACTGTGCCTTTCTTTCCGTTGGTCACTTGTTACAAGCTTAAGATAAATTTCAGATTTTGACAGATGTATAGAAAAGGCAGTACAAAGTGCAGTAAGGGACGGATTTGTTAAATTTATGATCGATCGGTAATTCTATAGTCACATGATTTGAGTTATGTTTATAGAACTTCTTTTTATTATCAAGTAGTATTATATAGTGAATTATATCCTTTAGTAGCACAAAAAAGCAACAAATGCAATCTTAAGTTGCTTTTTCATTTAACATTAACGCTCTAATATTAATCATCCTACGACCTACATCCTGTATTTAAAAATGCTTGCGCTGGCACATAACACATAAGGTTAGTCCCCAGAAGAAAAATACTTATTCTAATTCGATGCATACACTATATCATACTAATTTATCATGATTATAAGTTAAATAGAGATAAACATACATATTATTGAACAAGATTAAATAATAAGACCCCATTTATGAAAAATTACTGGATTTGTTGTTGTTGTTGATTAAATAATAAACCATACTACTATATGTTTTCTTGTTTTGTTTTGGTGTTCCATCTGACTTCTGGTAATCACACTGAAGTCTCTGTTAATTTGAGTTCGCATAGTATAAAGTTTATTAAAGGAATAGGACTTTTTTTATTTTCAAAAAATATCTATCTATCTATATCTATTACTATATTAAAAGCACAAACGCCTTTAAAGAGATATCATTCGCTTTTTTTACCCTTTAAAAATAAATTTTATATTGGACAAAATTACAATTTAAATTACCTTCCTACTATTTAGGACTTTCAATTTCAAATTAAGTAAAATTCTGATTATTAAATCTTCCTTATTTGAATTATATGACAATTCCTAATATTTGGGAATTAAAGCCAACAAAAATAGAACTTATATAAATATATTACTTATTTGAAACACGAAAAATAATTATCAAGCCGTCATTATGAGTATGCCTTTTACGTTAAATGGACATACATTTACGTTACATCATAATATAAATCTGTAACCTAAATATCTCTAAACTTATAAGAGCCAATATTGGAAAACAATTGTGGCTTTGGAAATATCAGTTAGTATGATTTGTGTATGGGTCCAAATTTGAACAACCACGACCGTTGATGAGAACGACGAACGACGAACGACGAGATCCTCGTAGCTTGACATACTGGAGAGGGTGACCTTAAAGCGAACAAGAGACTGTACGACTCTTGCAGTAGTGCAGGCTCATTAGGGAACATTAGGAATATTCTTTTGAATATTCCCTATAACTTGTCTCTTAAAGCTTGGAAGGGTTTGGTTCCTTATATATAGCGCGTAAAACAATCTTGTAAAGGGCTGGGCATTTTTCCTAACTTACAATACTTGCTACAACTCTTACTTACAAGAAACGATTGATGTTACGATTGTTTAAGGGTTTTTCTTGATAATAAAAAGAGATCGTATCATCTGTATCCTCTGGATATATACTTTGCTCTAGAGATTACTATACTCAGGTAAGATTTACCCCTTCATTTTCTTTGATTGATTTATTTAAAAAAGTTCTGATATCTTTTGAATCAAATAATTTGGCGCCGTCTGTGGGGATTTCTATAGCTAAGATCTTAGTTTCGTCTAGATCCTTGAAAGAAATAATCACCTCTCTTGAGCCTCGCAAAGACCGACAATGGCAGGAAAGAGAAGCAAGATTAAAGGCAATATTAGGTGTCACGAACAACCTCTTGAATTCCCTCAATGAAGCCGGTAGAAAAGACAACGAAAACGCAACATCGAGTGCTACACCTGAGGGGGAGATCTCACCCCCCCCCGCATGAGGGTGTGACTGTCTCGCGCGAGAGGGAAACCTCAACATCCGCAACAGGAGAAGCACCACCGGCTGTGAAAAGGCTATTAGAAGAGTGGTTGACAAGCACCTTGAACAATATACTGTACAAACCCGTTCGAAGGGATATCGAAGGCACAATACCCGTAGAAACCGCAACTGCCACCGATGAGGCAGATACTCCACGAGCAGGTAACACTCATATTGTCATTGATGCAGGTAACGATGCACGTGCGGCCATCTTAAAGAAAATGGAAGAGATGGAAAATGAGAACAAAACACTCCGTGATCAGATGAAAGAGAACCAAGAAAGGGTTGATAAAATACCAGGCGATTCGAAGTTGCTACCAAAACATGACATCGGCCGATTCGTCGAACAACCATACAGTGAAGGGGCGGCTCCCCACTCTATTCCGAGAACCTTCAAAATGTCGTCATATTTGAAAATATATGATGGTACTACAGACCCGGAAGATCACTTAATCCATTATGTTACTGTAGTAAAAGGTAACAATCTATCAAAAGAACAGGTGCCATCGGTGCTGCTGAAAAAGTTCGGCGAAACTCTGACAGGGGGAGCGTTGACATGGTATTCCCAACTACCAGCACGATCGATATCAACGTTCTAAGAAATGGTAGAAAAGTTCATTACCGCTCAGGCGGGAGCGAAAAAGGCGGAAGCCAGGGTAAATGACATCTTCGCCGTCAGGCAAACGACAGGCGAAGGGCTTCAAGATTTCCTAGCCCGATTCAATAGGGTAAGAATGAGCCTACCAAACGTATCAAAAGGGATAGCGGTAGCATCCTTCCAGAATGGGTTAAACAGAAACGGGTCAAAAGCAACCAAAAAGCTGCTAAGTAGACTCATGAAGTACCCCTCACTACGTGGGAAGAAATCCATAATGCCTATTGCGCCGAAGTAAGGGCAGACGAGGATGACATAAACGGCCCAATCCAGTGGCTAACATCCGTCCAAACCAAAGCAAGGAGAGACCATCGCAACGATGGCCGAATGGACCAACTATCTTGTTTCAATCGAGAAAGGCACCAGCCCTACATCCCAACATCCAACCCACCTCTTCCACGACACGTAGATGTCGCGCCTCGACACACTATATCGTGCCGAAACGAAAGGGGTATGCCTCCACTGTTATCTGCTCATAACTTTTGTGTTTCTCCTTCAGAAATAGTGTATGCACTGGAAAAGCTCAGCACAAAGGTACAGTGGCCGCAAAAGATGAAGTCAGATCTAAGCACCCGAAGATCGAACGTTCTGTGTGAATTCCACCAGGAAAGGGGACACAAGACCGAAGACTGCATAGGTCTACGACATGAAGTGGTAAGAATGCTAACCAGGGACACCTGAAAGAACTGTTGAGCTAACGAGGGCAGGTTAACTTCGCTCGTGGACGCGACCCACCGTAGGGACTCCCAAAACCACCGTCACCATCTTGTACCATACAAATGATCATTGACGGCAGCAACGATACAATAATCAACCATGTGAAAATTACCACCACACACAAACTCAAACGGACAGTCCCCACGAACAGTATGACGACCTCGAAGATAGTATCGTCTTCGATAAGTCGGATACCAACAGTTTGTCTTTCCCTCACTATGATGCTTTGGTTATAACTTTACGTATCGCGGATACTGACGTAAAGAGAATAATGGTAGATGACGGAAGCGGCACGTGTATTATTCGCCCATGAGTCCTCATACAGATGAGGCTCGAGGATAAAATAGTGTCGCGTTGCATAACACTAACGGGTTTTAATAATGCAGTGGAACGAACCTCTGGAGCGATAGTGCTACCCGTTCTGGCAAGAGGAGTCACCCTAGAAACGACGTTCCATGTCATGAACTAGAAAACAGCCTACAACGCCATCATAGGGCGTCCATGGATATACGGCATGCGAGCCGTCCCGTCAAGTTTCTATCAAATAATCAAATTTCCTACCTTATGTGGGATATTCAGCATCTGAGGCGAGCAGCGCACTACCCAAGAATGCTACCGAATCGCCCAAGATTGCACACACACCCAACAACTAAAGGGGGAAAGTGTGGAAGCATAGCAATCAGCCATATCGGGAACCAAACCCGACATACAAGTAGAGGCCATCAAAGACTCGGATGTCGTAGAAGCTTGCAAGGCAACCGTAGAATATGTCGACCCCATTCAACTGGACAACACCGATAGCACGAAAAAGGCTTATATCGGACACAACCTCTCAGAACCAGGTAAGTACCATGAGTTCTTGACTAACAATGCTGATTTGTTCGCCTTTTCCCATTCAGATATGCTAGGAATCCCAAGGGACATCTCCACACATAGGCTGAATGTCGATCCTCTTTACCCGCCAGTACGGCAAATGATGAGAAAGTTTAATGCCACCATCAATGAGATGGTCAATGAAGAAGTTGATAAGTTACTCACTAATGGTTTCATCCGAGAATCAAAATATCCCTAATGGGTCGCCAATGTGGTCATGGTGAAAAAGAAAAACGGGAAATGGTGGATGTGTGTTTACTTCACCGACCTGAATAAATCATGCCTGAAAGATTCTTTTCCGTTACCACATATTGACCAGCTCATCGATGTAACGGAGGGACACGAACTACTGAGCTTCTTTGACACTTATTCTGGTTACAACCAAATTCTAATGGCTGAAGAAGACCAAGAAAAGACCACTTTCATCACTCACCGGGGAATGTACTTCTAGAAAGTCATGCCGTTCGGACTCAAAAATGCAGGGGCGACGTATCAAAGGTTAGTCACCAAGATGTTCAAAGAACAACTCGGCAAGACCATGGAGGTTTACATCGACGACATGCTAGTGAAGTCGAAAAAGAAAGAGGATCACATTGGTCATCTAAAGGAAGCCTTCGAGATATTAAGGCAATACGGAATGAAACTGAATCTCGAAAAATGCGCCTTCGGCATAACCTCAAGGAAGTTTCTTGGTTTTCTGGTATCACAAAGAGGTATCAAAGTCAACCCGGATCAGATCAGAGCCATCGAAGGAATACCAGAGACATTTATCCAGCAAGAAGCAGGTGTAGAAATTAATAAGACAAATAGTCGCCCTGTCGAGGTTTATTTCACGATCGTCGGACAGATGCCATAAATTCTTCAATTTTCTAAAGAAAGACTACGAACTACAGTGGAATTCAGAATGCGTCGACACCTTGAGAAAGCTGAAAGCGTACCTATCCTCGCTACCACTACTCATCAAGGCAGACCTGGGCGAATGCCTACTGGTGTACCTGGCGGTCTCCGAAGTCGTGGTAAGTGCAGTCTTGATCCGGAAAAACAAAGGTACGCAATCTCCGATTTACTATATCAACAAAACCTTAATTGATTCCGAAACAAGGTACCCTCACCTTGAGAAACTAGCTCTGGCATTAGTCGTAGCTTCACAAAAGCTTAGACCATATTTTCAATGTCATCCCATAAAAGTGGTGATAACCTTCCCCCTCAGGGGCATCCTACACAAACCCAAACTATTGGGTAGGTTGGCCAAATGAGCCATAGAGTTAAGCAAACACGACATAACATACCAACCGCAAACTGCTATTAAGTCGTAGGTGCTCGTCGATTCATCGCCAATTTCAGCGCGGATATATTGCTTGAAGTAGAGCAGGAGGTGTTTCGCGCTTCCGCACATTCCAACCTTTAGGTCCTTTACACCGATGGCACGTCTAATGCATCGGGATCGGGACTGGGACTCATCCTCAAAGTCCCTACGGGCGAAGTAATTCGCCAGTCCATACGATGCCTCGAGATGACTAACAATAAGGCCGAGTATGAAGCTGTGATTGCAGGATTGAAATTAGCCCTCAAATATGGCGCTCGACGACTCATCCTCCATTGCGACTCTCAACTCATGGTGAACCAAGTCACTGGGACTTTCCAAATCAAAGAATAGAGACTGCAAAAGTACCAGTCAGAAATTCACATACTGCTGCCAGAATTCGATGAATGCCGCCTTGACTAAATACCTAGGGCGCAGAATATCAAAGTAGATGGTCTCGCCAAGCTAGCGGCATCCACCAAAAATATCAACAAGGAAACCGTGGTCATTCTTCTCCATTCCGCAATAGACCAGGTCGAGGTACATTATTTAAACCTAACTTGGGACTGACGCAACCATATCGTAACATATTTGCAGGATGGAACTCTCCCACAAGATAAGAAAGAAGCCAAAAAGCTTCGAATCCAGGCAGCCAGATACAACCTTATAAACTGTGATCTTTATAAGAGAACGTTCGGCGGCCCCCTGGCCAAATGCCTTGGGCCAAATCAAACAAAATGAGTACTAGAAGAAATACACGAGGGGCACTGTGGCACCCACACGGGAAACCACACCCTCGTCTGATGCCTTATCCGCGCCGGATACTACTGGCCTACCATGAAAAAAGAAGCCGCGAATTACGTCAGGAAGTGTGAACAATGTCAAAAGTATGCCCCTATGATACACCAAGCAGTAGAACTCCTACATTCGTCACTTCGCCATAGCCATTCATAAAGTGGGGGATGGATATTGTCGGACCCCTCCTGGCAGGACGAGGTAAGGTACGCTTCCTTTTAGTTTAACTAACTATTTTTCTAAATAGGTGGAAGCATGTGCATACACTCAAATACGTGAGCAAGAGGTCATCGCGTTCATATGGAAAAATATAAGCCGCTTCGGCATCCCCAAAGAAATCAGTTCTGACAACGGACCTCAGTTCGTCGAAAAGAAAATGACCGAGTTTTTCGAAAAATGGCACGTCAAGCGAATACTCTCCACACTATACCATCCCACCGGCAATGGCCAAGACGAATCCTCCAATAAAGTAATACTGACTATATTGAAAAAGAAGCTCGAGGATGCCAAAGGGCTATGGCCTGAACTACTACCAGAAGTACTATGGGCATACCGCACTACGCCAAAAACTAGCATAGGCGAGACGCCATATTCACTAGTCTACGGGACTGACGCAGTTATACCCGTCGAGGTCGGAGAGCCTAGCTTGAGATACTCCAATGAAACAGACCAAACAACGACGAAAGTAGGCTACAAGATCTGGATGAAGTCGAAGAACGAAGAGATATGGCCCACAGAAGAATGGTAGCCCAAAAGCAACAAGTAGAAAGGTACTACAACAAGAAGGCCAAAGTACGACCGCTCAAGGTCGGAGATTACGTCCTCAAAGCTAAAACACAAGCAGCGAAAGATCCTAATGAGGGAAAACTAGGAGACGGCGGTAGCAAACAAAGGAGCATTCCAGTTAGAGACAATGGAGGGAAAACTACTCCAAAACAATTGGAATGTCACCCATCTCAAATACTTCCACTTCTGAAAGGAGGCACCACCTAAGTCGTACTCTTTTTCCCTCATCCGGGTTCTGTCCCAATCGGGTTTTCTCGATGAGGTTTTTAATTAGGCGGCAAGGGGGACGTCTCGAGGTTCGGAGTAATGTTCATTACCCCGCCCGTCGACGTGTTCTCCGGGCCGAGTAATGAAGGGACTGGATATAGATAATCAAATCTCCATTGTATGTATAAAGTCGACACGTATTTCCTACGGGAATATGATCAAACCTCCAATGTGAGCGAGAATCCCAATGGCCAAGGCCATCGACGAAAATATGAGTTCAACTCCGTTCGAACTATGACGGGATCCTACTTCGACGACAGTTCAAAGCAACATCCCAATGGCCAAGGCTATCGACGAAAATATGAGTTCGACCTTGTTCGAACTACGATGGGATCCTACTTCGATGACAGTTCGAAGCAACATCCCAATGGCCTAGGCCATCGACGAAAACATAAGTTCGACCTCGTTCGAACTACGATGGGATCCTACTTCGACGACAGTTCAAAGCAACATCCCAATGGCCAAGGCCATCGGCGAAAATATGAGTTCGACCTTGTTCGAACTACAACGGGATCCTACTTCGACGACAGTTCGAAGCAACATCCCAATGGCCAAGGCCATCGACAAAAATATGAGTTCGACCTCATTCGAACTACGACGGGATCCTACTTCGATGATAGTTTGAAGCAACATCCCAATAGGAAAGGCCATCGACAAAAATAGGAGTTCGATTTAATTAGAACTATGACGGGATCCTACCTCGATGACAATTCGAAGGTAATATCCCACTGGCCAAGGTCATCGACGAAAATATGAGTTTGACTTCACTCGAACTACGATGGGATCTCACTCTGATGATCGTTCAAAAGTAGCATCCCAAAGGCTAAAGCCACTGCCAAAAGAAAAAGGGATCGACCTCGAAAACAAAATCGGTTTAACAGTTTGACAGGTACCTTGGATGCTATAGATATTGCAAAGACCATCACCAAATCGACAAAACAAATTCTACATTACATCAAAATGTTACTTACACCTATCTTTACAACGAGCTCAAGCATGCCCCTTACAAAAATCCCAAAAGCAAAAAATAAGTAAAAACAAAAGGTTACATGTCACCCCCGGTTGGGTACGCATCTTCGTACCAAGAGTCAGAAGCAAGACAGTTCACATCATCAGAGTTGATGTCATCCCCGTCAGGTGTAAGAGGGTCGTGCCCGCATGCCTCATGAGCTGCACGAGCTTCGGCATGCACGACCTGAAGTTCTATTTCAGTTTCCCTCCCCTCAGTATAAAGAGCCTTGTACACATCAAGTCGGGCTTCAGCATGCACCCACAACTCATATAAGCGATGAGGCAAGGCCGGATCGTCTGAGGCACGAGACGTAGAAGGTTGTGAGCGTCGACTTGCATCCTCCGCTCTCAGCGAGGCCACTTGTCCATTCAACACAGATAGCTCCGCCTCCAACTCCTTAACATGCCCCCTCAAGCCCCCGCGACCTTAAGCTTAGAAGCCTCCTTCTCCTCGATCAGCTCCGACCTACAATCATGGAGAGTATTCTCCAGGGCCGCCATTCCAGAAATAGACGTCACCAACTTATCATCACCAATGCTCAGTTCGCCCTTAAGCCCCTCAATCTCCACCGCCTTCGTACCCAATTTAGTGGTCAAACTGGACACCTTTGCTTGTAAGTCGGCATTCTTGGCCATCACCCCCTGCTTAACTCAAGCTCGTCCTCCTTCACCTTAAGGGAGGCCTCAAGTTCACTATTACGGGCAACAGCCTTCATAAGCTCCTCATCTCGCTCCCTCAACTCCTCGACCTTGCGCGCCAGTTGGTCCTCCCTCTGTTTGAGTCCTTCGCGGAACAATTGAAAATCAGGGTCCAGATTTAAAATGTTGGCCATTGCACGATGCTTAGCGCGATACTATTGATATTTAGAAGACATCTTCCTGTAGATGGCCGTCTACTTTCTTTCCCGGCGCTCGCGCTCGGTCTCCATGATAAGGGTCTAGCACAAAAAACAAAGAAGTTAAAGACAAAAGGACAGGTCGACAATCACAACGTAAGCCCAATGACGAAAAAGAAAAGGGAGGCACCTACCCGCAAGGCCATGCCGGCGACGTTCCGAGATAATTCCATGTCGCTCATCGCCCTAACCATCTCGCTCTCAAGGGCAGCACATAGAGGGGCTAAAACCGATGCCACTTGATCGCAGTTCGACAACAAGTTGTAGTCCCTCGGGATAACTATGTGACGATCAGATCCTTCCATTATGACCTTCGCATGAGTATGGCGACCTACGAACTCACGAACGTCCTCCGGGTCGACATCCGAAACTGAGCCTTCGCCTTTGACACACCGACCTTCTCCAGCGTTGGATGACGCGCCACCCTCAACGGAGCGCATGGAGTCGACCCCTGGGTAAATTCCTTCCGTTTGGGGAGATCTCCCCGCTAAGATAACATCGACAATAAATGTAGGTACAGGTGCCGTCTGAGACGCCCTACTTCTACCAGCATCCATGGCCACATCCTTCCCAAGCTCCATTCTCCTCCTTTTTCTCGACAATGAATCATCCCTATTAGAGTATTCGTCCAAGAGATGCGGGGTCGGTACTGAAGAAGCCTCCTCCCTCATGACCATATCCCGAGAGAGACCTTCCATTTGAATTGGCTGAGGACAACCCCCTCGAAAAGACTCATTCAAAGTAAACTGCATTCCTACAGCAGCGATAGCCTGTCGGAATGCAGAGACTGGTGCCCTCCGCCTGGAAGCTCCTCGACCTGTCATCATATAGAGTCATATCAATAGACGATGATGTATAACCAACAACGTGATAAGGGGGAAACACTTACCAGATGGAACTCTCGGGCCATAACGTTTTATGAAGGCGGGCCAATCTCGGGTTTTCACTTCATGGGGCAACAAACGGGCTACCCAATCCCTTATGCCTGCAATAGGGCGGGGCGGACGACCCATAGATGCAAACAAGAAGCAAACAAACCCTATAATGAGGGGAGATGAAGAGAGAGTAAAATGAGTGGTGACACTTATGAGTCTCGTTCCACCGCTCCGGGAACCTAGCGGAGTAAGAAACAATGTGTTCAGTTTTGACAAAGAAATACTTATGCCAAAACTTGCAACTTGCTCGGTCGTCGGTCCCAACCACCAGCCCTTTTGTTCTACTGTGCCTCAAATGCACCATAGTATCCCTGTGGAAGTTGGCAAGAACAGGTGTAAGAGGTGGTGAATAGTAACCTCGCATTCCGCCAACTCCGCATACTTTGTCAACAGCAGGAGTATCTTGAGCGTATATGGCAAAAGTTGTGCCGGGCAAACTTGGTAAAACCTACAGAACTCTTCCTCTAATGGGAGGAGGGGGAAAGAATAACCAATCACGAAAGGGTACTCGTAGAAAGTGCAGTACCCAGGTCTATGGACATCCACAAAATCCCTTCCCGCTGGAACCATGTCAACATGAGCGGGGATGCCATACTTTGCATGAAGAGCGTCAATATGAACTTGTTCCGTTTCAGAGAGTACAGGGGTAGGAGTAGAAGGAGGATCTTTGAGGAAGTCTCTTTGATACATGGGGTGTCTCGGCAGTAACTCCTCCACCGTAGGAAGACTATCCCCTTCTTCCACTACCATATCCTCACCGCCTAAGGGGGCCGCCATGGACAACAGGGCGGCCTCAAAAACCCCTTCATGAGATCGATGTGATCTTGGCCTGTTGTCGATAAAAGAGGTGTTGACACAGGAAAAAAAAAGTTGTGAGCGAAGAATGGGAGAAGAAGAAGCAGAAGGTTGTTAGGACAAACTCGGAGAGATGAGGAGGGGTAATCAGAAATGAAATGGCCAAGAATTTTTGAAAAAACAAACCCTCCACCTATTTATAGGATTGGGTGGCGCCAGAATCGAAGCGGAAGGTCGTAGAGTGGCACCAAAATCGAAGCGATAAGCCATCAATCCCTATCTCTAAAACACTCATAATGATGAGCACGTGAAGATGACGTCATTTTCCGGTGTCTTGCTAAGCACGCTAACGCCCACTATTGGCCAGGCCATAACGCCTCGTAGGGTCAAATTTCTCCGTAAGAACGGATGGTGTCCGCTTATCGAGGACGCACCAAGCTGCAATCTCGACAAGCGGAGGGACTAATTGTATGGTTCCAAATTTGAACAACCACGACCGTTGATAAGTACGATAAATGACGAGATCCTCGTAGCTTGACATCCTGCAGAGGGCGACCTTAAGGCGAAAAAGAGACTGTACGACTCTTGCAGTAGTGCATGCCCATTAGGGGACATTAGGAATATTCTTTCGAATATGCCCTATAACTTGTCTCTTAGAGCTTGGAAGGGTTTGGTTCCTTATATATAGAGCGTAAAATAACCTTGTAAAGGGCTGAGCATTTTTCCTAACTTACAATACTTGCTACAACTCTTGCTTACAAAAAACGATTGATGTTACGATTGTTTAAGGTTTTTTCTTGATAATAAAAAGAGATCTTATCCTCTGTATCCTCCAGATATATCCTTTGCTCTAGAGATTACTATACTCAGCTAAGATTTACCCCTTCATTTTCTTTGATTGATTTATTTAAAAAAGTTCCGATATCTTTTGAATCAAACAATTTGGAAGAATTATTTTTGAAATTACTTACTATTTCGTTATTTTTATATGTCATTTGAAAAACAAATATTCCGCAAGTATAAAAATAACTACTGAAGTTCTAAATATAAACCTAACAAAAAGTATTAAAAAAAAGTTAAGGAACCAAACAACCTAAAAAAAAGTATGGAGTAGAGTATACGAAATTAATTGCAATAGAGTTAAAGTTTGATCGACATATCCAGAATTTATAACCTTAAAAAACTAAAATATTCCTTCACCAATCACCATTATTACTAAAATATGAAATATTGATCAATTTTTTATTTTTCGTAAGTGCATTTTATGTTGGATAAAATCATAAACAATTAATAATTTATTTTATGTAGAATTAAAATTTAGACTCTTAAAGATTTCTTTGGATAGAGTTTTTTTCTTTAATGATTTAGTTAAATAAGATTGAGATTCATTGTTTTTTATGATCTTGTATTTAACTTTTATTATATAATTCAAATACTCTCTTTAAACTAATATTTATGTTGCTTTTATAAAGTTTAACCGACTTATAAAAGGAACATGCGCAACGCGCGTACCGGAAGACTAGTACTATATTAAAAGCACGAAGGTCCTTAATGAAATATCGTTTATCTTTTTTACCCTTTTAAATTATAGTTCAATTAGACAAAACTGTAATTTGATAAGTTTTCTTAAAATTTAGGAGCTAAAAAGCAACTAATATTTTAAGTATTAAATCTTTCCTTATTTGAATTATGCGTTCTAAAAGTTTGGACCTTAAAATTTGTTAAGAATAATTATATTTCTCCTTTCCGTATTTGAATCTTCCACGTTAATCTTTTTAGTATTATAAAACTTTAGAATTAACTTATTGTTATAAAATAAAGACTGTAAAGTAAAGACAAGTATAGAGAGAAACTGTTATATTATTCGAATTCAAATTGATGTACATAATGAAGTGAAATCTCTTCTATTTATAGAATAAAGGAAGCTGCTACTATACCAGATATAGATAATCTTCTACTGAGAGCAATGTTTATCCATAACGGAGTACTGAAAGGATAAGCTTATTATACCCGATATGGATAATCTTCTACCGGGGGTAATGTTTATCCATAACTGGGTACTGAAAGGATAAGCTTATTATACCCGGTATGGATAATCTTCTACCGGGGGTAATGTTTATCCATAACTGGGTATTGAAAGGATAAGCTTATTACACCCGGTATGGATAATCTTCTACCGGGGGTAATGTTTATTCATAACTGGGTACTGAAAGTGATAAGCTTCTTCAGGAAGCTTATTTCCAATAGAGTACTAAATAGATAAACATATTTACGGTGGAGTCCCATATGGATAAGCTTCTTCAAGAAGCTTATTTACAACGGAGTACTAAATGAACATCCATAATATAATATATTTATAACACTCCCCCTTGGATGTTCATTAAAAGATAATGTGCATCATTAAAACTTTACTAGGAAAAATCACGTGGGAAAAAATCCCAGTGAAGGAAAAAAGAGTACACATATTTAGTAAGACGCATTGCTAGGTGCCTCATTAAAAACCTTATAAGGAAAACCCCATGGGGAAAAACCTTAGTAAGGGAAAAAGAGTGCATCGCGTATTTTACTCCCCCCTGTGAGCACGTGATTTTTGCTTTAACGAAAACTACTCCAAAAATAAATCAAAAAAAATAAAATAAATTTCTTTTACTGTGTAATTTTTGAATTTGCGTGGTGTTAAATGTTTGTGTTATGTCCGTAAATATTTATTTTGTCAAAATAAATCAAAAAATAAAATAAAATACATGTTGCATGCATATAGGATTTAATTATGCATTTAAGAGTTAATTTAAATAAAATTACAAAAAATATGCGTTTGTTCTAATTTTAATGTTTCACTATGTGATTAATATTTTTTGTCTATGTGTTAAATTGTTAAAGGTTGATTAATATTTTGAAGGAGTAATTTTTTGTTTTTATAATTTTAATTAGGATTTTTAATAATTGAAGAATTAAATTAGAAATTAAAAAGAGTGGTATTAAATGGGCAAAAACGGATCTGGGCCAAATTTTCTAAACAAAATCAGGCCCAATCCAAATGACCATGTCCGGTCAAAACAGAATCAAACGACGTCGTTTGGTTACCCCTTATCAAGGGCCGTTGGATTAAATCCAACCAACGGCCAAGATCTCATCACCCTAACCCAAGACCCTTACCCGATCCGATACCCGGTTCAACCCGTCCCCCTAACCTAAACCAAACGACACCGTTTGGTTAAGTGAGTAGATCTCATCCATCCATTCTACTTGATCCAACGGACGATACCAGTCCACCCCACCCCTATATAAATCCCAAACCTCTACCCAGCCCCTAACTGAACACCCCCCCTCTCCGCTCCTGTTCATCATCGTTCCAAACAGACCCCTAACCCTAGCCGCCCCTATTCCCCTTCGCCTGAAACCCGGCGGCATCAACGCCGCCGGTCACCAACTTAACACCCTAGGACCTCCTGAACCTCCCCTACACGAATCCAACCTTAGTTTCCTTCGAATCAGGCCACAACTCTTCGAATCTTAAATCGAAGGTTGGCCTGAAAACTTGATCTAAACCAATCAGCCCCAAATTAACACCATGGCTTCCCCTAACAACCCTTGTTATGGATCTGAAGTTAGTTTGGTTCGAATCAGCTCTGAACTTCTCGAATCTTATTTTGAAGATTCGGACCAAACAAGGACGAACTCAGATCCGTTTCAAACTAACACCAAATGACCCCTAGGCTACCCTCACCATTGTGTTTGGTTCTTCTCGAATCTGACCAGAAATGGTTAAATCCCAAATCGAGTTTTTAAGAACCCTAAAAATACCAAACTTCCGGATTCGGTTCAGATTATGATGAAGATTGAGGTTTAATCGACCTTAGTCGAAGTATTTTCAGTGGAAAATACTTCGACTAAGGTCAGTTTGATTTCAAACAAAAAATCCGAAATCCAAGTTGAGTTCGAGTCGGAATAAAATTAAAATTCAGAGGTATTTTTCTATTTATTTTGTGTATTCTACGTATATTGTTGTCTGTATTAATAGCTTGTTAATTTTTTATATTTGTGTTTTGATTAATTCTGTCATTACTGTTTCTTACCTATCTACTTGATCAGAATGTGAATTGTTTCTATTGATTGTGATTGTTTACAATGTGTGTAATCGACTCGATTAAGTTCGTCGATTAGTTATATTACGAATTTTTCATTTCTGAAAATGTTGACTGAAACAGTCTGCTTCTATTGTTTAGACTAATTATTGACAAATGTTGTAAATAGTCAATTGATTAGTATTCGTCAATTAAATCATGTTTGTTTATGAATTAGTGAATTCAAATGTATGCTGTATTGTTGTTTTCTAAACGGGACATTGTCAGTATATTGACAATGCTCCTGTATTTGTTTGCTTTTAATTCAGTTTTGAATTCCAGTTGAAAGAATCCTACATGTTCTGTATAATGTTAAGGTTTTTTTTATTCAGTTGAGAATTCCCTGTTTAAATTCAGTTTTTGTCAATCAGCCATTAGAGATGTAATATACTGTCTCAAAATCATAGGATTGGTTATAGCTGTAAATCAGAAAGATAGTTAAGTCTATACAGATTGTAGAATCTGTTTTACAGTGGGTTCTGATTTTTCAAGTAATAACAGTAGGTCAGGGGCATTTCTGGGAATGAAACAGTAAAAAACAGGGTGTTAATGCTAGTGTATTATAATGTAATGTTAATGGCTATATTTAAGTAATAAAGGGGGAACAAGGGATAATGGGGCTGCTTAAAATCAGGATAGGGTCATTTAATTTATTCAAAAGCAGTTTTTAATGGAACTTTTGATTTTAAAAAGAAGAAGGGGGTCCAAGAAGCACTTAAATTGCCTAGGACCAGCCCTGTATAAATACAGGAGCTGGACAGACAGTTAGGGGGCAGAATTTTTCAGAGGGAAGATTTTAAGAAAGAAAAAGAAAGGCAGAGAGAATTTTTAAGAGATTTTGAGGGCTGAGATTTTAAAGAAAGGAAACAGAAAATAGAACACTCACATACACACTCACACACAGATACAGCAGCAGAAACAGAAAATCAGAAACAAACTGAATTTGAAACTGAAGAAAAGCTGAAATCTGAAATGTTGTTCTTGTGTTGAATCTGTTCAACTTTGTGTGATTCCACTGTTCAGTTAAAATCTGAAGTGTCTTTTAAAATACTATACTGTGCATCTATTTTCTTCGGGTCTTATTATTGTTCAAATCTGTGGGAATACTGATATTTGGCTGAGTGTGTTACTGTTGCTACTGCTGAAATTTACTCCTCCTACCTTCATTTTCAGATATATGTCTTTTAAATTTTAAGTTGGAAAGAGATTCAACATGACTCATCAATGAAGCTTGAACTAAAAGTCTATTTTCTATTTGTCCAAGTTCATCAATTTAAATTTCATTTTTGTTTCATGTTAGTTAATTGATAGCGAATTCAATTTGATAGCTATGAGCTAATTGTTTTACTTTGAAAGTTCGTATAAAGGTTTGTAATAATATTAGTTCATTATCTCATTAGTTTAATAAATTGTCCAAGTAGGGAATATGGCATGAATGTTGGTCATTATTTAATTTTGTTGTTAGCTAAGTAAGAAGTGATGTAGAAGTACCAAGAAAACTACAATATTTATTGTTAAATAAGGTTAAGATGGTGTTGATGGTATATTTTCATAATATAATAGATGTGGGTATAAACGTTGGCGAAAGGTAATATGATATAGCTTGTTACAATATTAAAACGTTATGAATGTTTATGATATACAGTTAGGTTGCATGTAAGATAATTCCGTTGAATTAACTTGTATAATAATTCCCTTTCTATAAATTCGACGCTTATCTATCTTCATAAAACAAAGTGACCAAATAATTAGGCCTATTAGATTAAAAGCGAGTATATGAGAATGAAAAGAGAAGTACAAGCATAAATTGCCACACTTTACATCAATGATAATTAGAAATAGAATTTGCATTAAGTAAATCATGAAAATTCCCGGAAAATATTTCCTTCCTTTATGAATCATTTATTTTCGGTTTCATATGCAATTTATTCTTTGGCATATATATATATATATATATGTCATATTTGTTTTAAAGTTAGTATTAATCATATTTTTATTCTGTCCTTTGAATTTGAATAATTGGAATGAATATGATTTATATTCGGAAATTATAATCAATGGTCAATATTTAATAAATTGTGGATTATTTTCCAAAAAATTAAAGAATATCTTAAAACGAGATTTCTCGTGATATAACAAACATTTTTTCTTGGAAATTCCATAATATCATTACAAATATGTTGCGCAATTAGGGATACGTTCGCGTACCCTGATTATACTTTTAAAAGCAAAATTTCGGATTATGCGTACGCGCAATTTCGAGCGAATATTTAATAAAAGGATTTTTCTAAAGGCGTTAAATCAATTTCATAAAAATCCGATATGTACGGTTCATTATTCAAGAAAAATAATTATTCTTGATTCAACGCAATCTCGAAAAAATGTGCTTAATAAATATATTGTCAAAAGTAATTGTGTACACGTGCGCGTGATACAATCTGCATCTTTTTTAATTTATAACACGAATATACGTACGCGTAATTCGATTCGAAGAAGGGTCCTTAATCACGATAAGTATAAGCGGTAGTAAAATCAGATAACATCAATATATTTAATAAAATCAAGATGATTAAGCCAATAATAAAAACAGTTAAGCGACCGTGCTAGAACCACGGAATTCGGAAATGCCTAACACCTTCTTCCGGATTAACAGAATTCCTTACTCAGGATTTCTGGTTCGCAGAAAAATAAACAGAGTCATATTCTCCTCGATTCAGGGATTATAATTGGTGACTTGGGACGCCTCAAAATTCCCAGGTGGCGACTCTGAAACAAATAAACAAATCCCGTTTCGACTGTCCTTTAATTGGAGAAAACTCCCCACACGCCCCGCGGGCGCGGCAAATAGGAGGTGCGACAGCTCTGGCGACTCTGCTGGGGATAAAAGTGTTACTATAATCCAGAACCATTGGTTCAGGGTTTAAAGAATTCGAGCTTAAAGTATCTATTTTTATTGGCTTTACTTACTATATAATTTTCAACTGTTTATATGCTAATATGCTAAATTTTTTTTTACCGCTTTAATATTATTTGAATTGTGAATATATACAACTGCTACGAAACCCCCTTCTTTCTGAGTCTTCTGAATTTATGGTGTACACGTGCGCGTGACCCACCTTTCTGTTAAAGTCATACCAAATAAGACGGAGTTGGGACAAGTAACTAGGCCGGGCAGACTTTCGTGCTCCCGGTACATTACCCCCGCTTCGGCTCAAACTGTCCGTTTGGGTAAGCCAGGTTTAGAACAATCAACCTAAGGTTTTACACTTAGAATAACTCAGCCATGTACCGGATCCCTAGTAGGAACGAATATTTGCATCATATGCATTTGGCCTTGGAGACTCAACACAGGGGTTGGGTCTGTCTAGGACAGGTGAACCCAAAATTAAAAAGACCATCATGATGCATCTTATTTGTTATTTGTGCATTCATTCGCCTCGAACATGCTTGTTGACCAGCTTAAATAAAATCTTGATAAGGAGAAAGGAATAAAATGGGTTGCTTTAAAAATTTCGAAAAAATGTAGTTTTAAAAATTTGTTTTTAATAAATAAAAGAAAAAATTTCGAAAATGATTTTTAGTATAAATTTTGACTTTATTAAAATTAAATTTCAGATACAAAATGAGCACTACACAAAGCCCCTCATCCACAAGTACGGAGGAATTTCTATGTCAGCTTCAAATGTGGTGGTATGATTTAGGCGAAGACGGTCAAAAATGGGTCGTCAAGCATTTGGGAAATCTCACGGACATTATGAAAGTTGAGCCTCGGGATGATCTGATTACGACATTAGTAACTTTCTGGGATCCTGTTCACAATGTTTTTCGTTTCTCTGACTTCGAGCTTACTCCTACATTAGAGGAGATAGCTGGCTATGTTGGTTTTGACGGAAGTTTAAGAAATCAAAGCTTGATATTCACAAAGGCTCCTTCAATACATCGATTCTTCGGTCTTCTGAACATCAGCAGTCAAATCAGGAAAAGCAATGTCATCAATGGATGTTGTTCCTTCAATTTTTTGTATTCCAGGTTTGGAAAGTCGGATGGGTTCGAAATTCATGAGAAATGCCTTACTAATAAGCAAAACAAAGACACTTGGCAGATGCACCGTCGATTTGCTTTCATGGTGGCTTTTCTAGGAGTCATGGTCTTCCCAAATAAAGAGCGAACAATTGATATTCGCACCGCAAAAGTTGTGCAAATCCTCACCACTAAAGAAAATCACACCCTTGTCCCCATCATTCTATCAGATATTTATCGGGCTTTGACTTTATGCAAATCAGGAGCGAAAGTTTTCGAAGGATGCAAAATTTTGTTGCAAATGTGGGTGATTGAACATCTCCAACAACAGCCCAAGATCATACAGTATGGGTCGAACAAAGCTAATTGCATCGAGAGCTATGAGGAAAGAACAAAAGATTATCAAGCTCCAGAAGGGATAGAAGCATGGGTATCTCATCTAAAGGCTTTAACTGCAAATCAAATTGAATGGACTCTGGGATGGCTCCCGATGAGAGAAGTAATACATATGTCAACCTCAAATAGTTATCTACTACTATTGGGATTGAGAAGCATTCAGCCGTATGCACCACTAAGAGTCCTAAGGCAACTAGGGAGATATCAAATAGTTCCTGATGAGGAAGATTTGAGTATGCAAGTAATCGAATTACACCCAGAAGCCACTATTCCCGAAGCTTTACTTCAGCAAATGTGGAATGGGTGCCGATACTTGAAAAGTGATACTCAAGTCCTAGACACTACCAAGGGTGAGATAAATCCTGGATATGCAAGGTGGTTCGAAAAGCGGTCTCGCGTGGATGATGTACCAGAACCTGAGCTAAAAAGGCCAACAAAAAGACCCCACGTTCAAAACTTCAATGATAAAATCCAAGAGCGGTTGATCTGGGGAGAAAAAGAAAAAGGGTACAAAGCAACTATCCATGCCCTAAAAGAAAATCTAAGAAGCCTCAGTTTGGAGAAAGATTTGCAAGAACAAGAAGCCAAAGGCGAGAAAAAGAGTCTAGTTTGTGAGAATGAAAATCTTCATGCTCGATTCCAAAAAATGAAAAGAGTCTCTGAAACGCCAAAGAGGAGCTGGAAGGATCAAAAAACCATCGCCAATCTCTTCGAAAAAATGCAAGATTATGATTCCATGCTTGCGGAAAACGAAAGGGCATTGAGCAAAGCAAAAGAAAGGATCCAACAATTAAACGAAGAAGCCAGATCTAACAAAGAACACCAAGATAGGCAATCCAAAAAAGACAAGGCTCAATTTAAGAAGGAAAAAGATTATTGGATGCGATCAGAAGACCAACTTCGTGCACAACTAGAAGAGGCAAGAAAATGCAATAGAGAATATCAACAAGCAGACCTCGACAGGGAAAGATCGCAAGCAAGATTAGAGTAGGCCAGACTCCGAGCTCTATTAGAATCAGCTTTAGATAGTGAAAACCGTGTCAGAGACATAGCCACCACTCGTCAGCAGCAATTGCAAGACCAAGACCAACGTCTCCAAGGTTTCAGGGCACAGATCCACGACCTGGCAGTCTTCACATCTCAAAGTTATGTAAACTGCCAAGGAATGGATTATGAAAGATTTACAGAACATGCGCCCACTTTTGCTCGTCATCTAGCAATGGAGTTGGAAAGGATGTATCGTACGCTGGGAGGCCATCCAGGTCAAGCCCCACATTGAGCAGATAATCCAATATTAGAGAACAAAAGTGGAAAGTGGGGCATGTTGTGAGATGTTATGAATTGTATCTTTTATTTTGATTTAAGTGTGTGTGTTTCAAGCTATTTTCTTAAAGTTTTCAAATGTAATTCCATCTTTGTGTAATAAATAAACGTGATTGACTTTAGTTCCGAACTACGCAAGGTCTGAGTCATGTTTAGCATGATACGTAGGCAATCTCTAAGATTCGACCACCACGATAAAGATATATATAGTAAATAAAAGCGAATGACAATTTTTCAATTTCAAGAAAGCTGGGACGACACAAGCAACCGAGCGAATGCATAATAGAAAGGGATTATTTGTCTAGGAGCATTGCATCTCAACGTGTGATTATATATGTGTTAAACTCTCAAAACTAACAAGTTTGTCCATTTTCAGAATTCAACCAGTTAGTTTCTCTAAAGAGTATACTGGCATATTATCACTATCACACAAGATCAAAAGGACCAATACCCGAAAGTATGTCTATCCCAGATGTTGACACAGGTATGGAGATAGAAGAGATGGATGTCGGGAAAATGAAAGAAGAAATGCTTAAGCTCAAGCAGCAAATGGCTGAAATGTACCAAGCTTGGTCTACAGGACAGTTACCCCCATCTTACCCAAATAACCCTGCTCCATCAATGATCCAAACTCAGGATAATATCACCACTGAATTATCCCCAAGTTTCCCCATTTATCAGCACTACCGAGGCACCACCTCCCAGACACCACAGTCTCCACCTCCAAAACCAGTTCCGTACCTTCCTCCACCTATGACTCCTGTTTTTGTAGCACCTCCCCCTGCTACATTTCACAAATCTCCTAGTGAGCCTACATTTCAGGCCCAAGACAACCAATATTACCCCCCGGAGCCCACCTTCAAAGCCTCCGAAATCAATTCACCTGCTCCTCGGTTTGATCTCCCAACCGAAATTGACAAGCCAGCCAAAAATGCTGAACAAGAAGAGATGTTCAGGAAGGTCAAAAGTCTAGAACAGTCGTTCCGAGACATGCGGGGATTAGGTGGGCAAGTCAGTGTAGCATACAAAGATTTATGCTTATTCCCTAATGTACAATTGCCATTTGGCTTCAAGATGCCCAAATTTGACCTATACAGCGGGCACGGCGACCCAGTAGCCCACTTAAGGGGTTTCTGTAGCAAGATGCGAGGAGCTGGGGGAAAGGATGAATTATTGATGGCTTACTTCAGTCAAAGTCTAAGCGGATCAGCTTTGGAGTGGTATACACGCCAAGACCATGGAAGATGGTACACCTGGGATGACCTGGCACAGGCATTCGCATACCATTTCCAATACAATCTGGAAATCATCCCAGATCGATTATCTTTGACCAAATTTGAGAAGAAACACAATGAAAGTTTCAGAGAGTATGGTTTTCGGTGGAGAGAACAGGCAGCAAGAGTGGATCCTCCTATGAAGGAGAGCGAAATGGTAGACTACTTCCTCCAAGCCTTGGAACCAACTTACTATGCCCACTTGGTTTCAGCGGTTGGAAAATCATTCAACGAGGTAGTGAAGATGGGAGGTATGGTGGAAGAAGGCCTCAAGACAAATAAAATCATGAGCTATTCAGCAATTAAGGCAACTACTCAAGCTATTCAAGGCGGGGTAGGAGGAATCGGAAGAAAGAAGAGGGAGGAAGCAACCGTAGTTGATTCAGGAATTTGGCCGGGACCCAGGGGTTCACCGCTTTACTATAATCAGCAACGACCTCGCCAATCAGCTTACCACCATGATTCATCCCAACATTACTATCACCCTTCAGAGCCTCATTTCGCCATTAACCACGCTCAAGCATACAATCAGCCACCTGTTCACACCAATTGGCGTGCTCCTGTCACACCAAATACCTACCCCCGAGCTTATCCCGGACCAGGTTTCAGGCCTAGGCCAGCATTCAGGGGAGAAAGGGAACAGAAAAAGAAAACTTACACTCCATTGGGAGAGTCTTACACTAGTCTATTCCACAGGCTGAGACAGTTAGACATGTTGAGACCAATACAATCCAAGCTACCCAATCCTCCACCAAAGAATCTGGATTACACCATTAGCTGTGAATATTGCTCCGGTACACCAGGCCATGATACGGAGAAATGTTGGCATTTGAAAAATGCAATACAAGAGCTGATTGATACTAATAAAATCGAGGTTCAAACCCCCGAAGCTCCAAATATCAATAGAAATCCAATGCCAGCCCATCAAGAGGCTAATATGATAGAAATCATACAAGCTGATGGGGAGACAAAGAAGCCGTCACAAACTGTCATGATGATCAAGTCTCATGAAACCAAGCCAGATAAGCAGTTAATGGAGGAGAAGCCGGTGTCTAAGCATAACAAGAATGGTGGTGAACCGTCTATGATAGTCGATGAGGGATCATCGAACAAAGTTGCCGCAAAACAAGAGAGGCCGAAGGTGATAGTACCAGGGGTTGCTAACAAACCCGTTGTATTCGTGGAAGGAGCACGTACAGATCGGGTTATTATTGCACCTGTAATCCAGCTGCCAATCATCAACAACAAAGCCATCCCATGGAACTATGAACGGGTGACCGTAATGTACAAGGGCAAAGAAATCAAGGAAGAAGTGTGTGAGGTACAAGGCTTGACTCGTTCGGGAAGATGTTTTACTCCCGAAGAGCTGAGAAAAACTAAAAACAATCCAATGCCAACAAAGAGAGCTGTGACGGAAGAAGAGGCGGAGGAGTTTTTAAGAAAAATGAAACTCCATGATTATTCTGTTGTGGATCAATTAAAGAAGACCCCCGCTCAAATTTCATTGTTGTCATTACTGATCCATTCAGAGGAACACCGTCTGGCGTTGATGAAAATCCTGAATGAAGCTCATGTTCCTGAAAAGATCTCTGTAAATCATTTGGGCAAAATAGCCAACAGAATCTTTGAGACAAACAGAATTACATTTGCTGATGATGAATTACCTGTGGAAGGTACCGAGCACAACAGAGCTCTTTACCTCACCGTGAAATGTGAAAACTCCGTAGTAACCCGGGTATTGGTTGACAATGGGTCCAGTGCAAACATATGCCCTCTCTCCACTTTAAACAAATTAAAAATTAAAGAGGAGAGGATCCAGAAGAATAGTATCTGCGTACGAGGATTTGACGGTGGAAGCAGAGATTCATTTGGCGACATAGTGTTGGAACTAACTATAGGGCCAGTTGAATTCACAATGGAATTCCAAGTGTTGGACATATCTGTTTCTTACAACTTGTTATTGGGTCGACCATGGATCCATGCTGCTAAAGCAGTCCCGTCAACACTACATCAGGCTGTCAAGTTTGAATGGGATCATCAAGAAGTAGTCGTGTATGGAGAAGAAAGTTTAAATGCTCACAGCAGTACCATTGTACCAGTCAAGGAAGCAGAAATTGACCAAGGACCATGGGTATACCAAGTGTCCGACACGGTGACGGTAGAGAAAATTCCAGAAGGAAAATACCTTTCGAATCCAAAGGTATCCTCTGCACCAGTCATGGTAGCTTATGAAATGCTGAAGAATGGCTTTATACCCGGCAAAGGTCTGGGCTTATCTCTGCAAGGAATTATACAACCAGTATCTCTCCCCGAGAACTGGGGAACATTCGGTTTAGGGTTTACACCTACCGCCAATGACGTGATAAGGGCCAGGAAGTTGAAACACCAAGCATGGGTTCTTCCAAAACCAGTACCACAGCTGTCGAAGTCTTTTGTCAAGACCGGTGCTAAAAATCGCCCGATAACAACAATTCCTAAATCCCAGGTCAATCCTGAGGAAGGAATTAATTGAAAGGTTCGAGAAATTGTTTAGTGATGTAAATATGCTGGAAGGCGGAGAAGGGTGTAGCAACGCAGAAGTTCAATTCGTTGGACCAGAAACAAAGCTCAATAATTGGAAAGCCACTCCTCTCCCAATTCGAAAGGAGTCTTGGTAGTTTATTTTGATTTTCTTTCAGTTTGTTTGGGATATTTCAAGGTTGTAATCCCAAAGTTTATCTTACAGTTGGTTTGAAGTGGTGCAAAACCTTGTTATCTTTCATTATCCAATAAAAAGCAGTTTCCTTTTTATTATCATTCCTAATAGCTTTCTTTTCTTTTTCTTCTTTTCTATACAGTTCTTTTTACGCTGGCTCTAGTGATATGGCATGCATGAGGAATCTTCAGCCCAGTCTTAAAAATCAATCTGGTTCTGAAGTAATAATTCAAGAAATATATTGTGATTACGAATCAGAATATGATGAAGATGAGGGTTTTGAAGAGATTAGTAAAGAGTTAATTCACTTTGAGGAAAAAATCAAACCTAACTTGAGTGATACCGAGGACATCAATATAGGGGACACGAGTAATATCCGAGAAACTAAAATAAGTGTCCATCTCGAACCAAAGATCCGAGAAGATTTAATTAAAGCACTCATAGAATTCAAAGATGTTTTTGCATGGTCGTATGACGACATGCCGGGCTTGAGCACTGATTTAGTGGTCCACAAATTGCCCACCGATCCAACGGTGCCTCCTGTCAAGCAGAGGCTGAGAAAATTCAAGCCTGATATGAGTGTGAGAATTAAGGAAGAAATCACCAAACAATTGGAAGCAAAGGTCATTCGAGTCACTCGATATCCTGTTTGGTTAGCTAATGTCGTTCCTGTGCCAAAGAAAGACGGCAAAATTAGAGTATGCGTCGACTATCGCAATCTCAACAAAGCAAGTCCAAAGGATAATTTCCCATTACCCAATATCCATATTTTGATCGACAATTGTGCCAAGCATGATATAGGATCTTTCGTGGATTGTTATGCCGGATATCATCAAATTCTAATGGATGAAGAAGATGCAGAAAAGACGGCATTCATCACACCATGGGGAACTTATTGCTACCGGGTAATGCCATTCGGTTTAAAGAACGCCGGAGCAACCTATATGAGAGCAATGACCACAGTGTTTCATGATATGATACACAAGGAGATTGAGGTATACGTGGACGATGTGATCATAAAATCAAAGCATCAGGCCGACCACGTTGGGGATTTGAGGAAGTTCTTCTTAAGACTTCGCAGGTACAACCTCAAGCTTAACCCTGCCAAGTGTGCATTTGGAGTTCCATCTGGAAAGTTGCTGGGATTCATAGTCAGTCGACGAGGCATCGAGCTAGACCCATCAAAGATCAAAGCCATCCAAGAACTACCACCCCCAAGAAACAAAACTGAAGTAATGAGTTTGTTGGGAAGGCTAAATTACATCAGCAGGTTTATTGCTCAGCTCACAACAACCTGTGAGCCCATTTTCAAATTGTTAAAAAAGGATGCTGCAGTCAAATGGACCAATGAGTGTCAAGAAGCGTTCGATAAGATAAAAGAGTACTTGTCGAAACCACCCGTGTTGGTCCCGCCAGAGCCAGGAAGACCTTTGATTCTTTACTTAACGGTTTTGGAAAATTCATTTGGTTGTGTATTGGGGCAGCATGACCTCACTGGCAGAAAAGAACAGGCCATCTACTACCTTAGCAAGAAGTTCACAGCTTATGAGGTTAAGTATACTCATCTGGAAAAGACATGTTGCGCCCTAACATGGGTAGCTCAAAAATTGAAACACTATTTATCATCCTACACTACTTACCTCATTTCTCGGTTGGATCCATTGAAATACATTTTTCAAAAGCCTATGCCAACGAGAAGACTTGCAAAATGGCAGATATTGCTCACGGAATTCAACATCATCTATGTGACTCGAACTGCAATGAAGGCTCAAGCACTGGCCGATCATTTAGCCGAAAACCCGGTCGATGAGGAATATGAGCCGTTGAAGACTTATTTTCCTGATGAAGAAACAATGCATATCGACGAGGTGGAACAAATTGAAAAACCTGGCTGGAAACTTTTCTTTGATGGAGCCGCCAACATGAAAGGAGTCGGAATAGGAGCTGTAATCATTTCTGAAACAAGGCATCACTATCCTGTTACGGCTCAATTGCGATTTTATTGCACCAATAATATGGATGAATATGAAGCTTGCATTTTGGGGTTAAGGCTAGCCGCAGACATGGGTATCCGAGAAATCTTAGTCATGGGAGATTCGGATCTTTTGGTACATCAAATTCAAGAAGAATGGGAAACCCGAGATTTGAAGCTCATACCATACCGACAATGTCTACATGATCTTTGTCAGCGGTTTAAATCAGTGGAATTCCAACATATTCCAAGAATCCATAATGAGGTTGCCGATGCATTGGCTACCCTAGCCATCAATGTTGCACCATCCAGACAAGGCTTATGTAGATCCAATACATATTCAAGTCCACAATCAGCACGCTTATTGCAATATGGTGGAAGAAGAATTTGATGGAGAACCATGGTTCCACGACATCAAAGAGTATATCAGGATGGGTATATATCCCGCACAAGCCACATGAGATCAAAAGAGGACCATTAGGCGATTGGCAAATGGATTCTTCTTAAGCGGAGGAGTTTTGTATAAAAGAACACCAGATCTTGGATTATTAAGATGCATAGATGCCAGACAAGCTACAACTGTCATGTCTGAAGTACATTCAGGAGTTTGCGGACCCCACATGAGTGGATATGTGTTGGCAAAGAAAATACTCCGAGCTGGTTACTATTGGCTTACCATGGAGAGAGATTGTATCAATTTTGTGCGCAAGTGTCATCAATGCCAAATACACGGAGATTTGATTCATTCTCCACCATCCGAGTTGCACACAATGTCGGCACCATGGCCTTTCGTTGCTTGGGGCATGGATGTGATTGGACCAATTGAACCGGCAGCATCCAATGGACACAGATTCATTCTGGTAGCTATTGATTATTTTACCAAATGGGTTGAGGCCAAGACATTCAAATCAGTGACCAAGAAAGCTGTGGTCGATTTTGTCCACTCAAATATCATATGTCGATTCGGAATCCCGAAGGTGATCATCACAGATAACGGTGCTAATCTTAACAGCAACTTAATGAAAGAAGTATGTCAACAGTTTAAGATTACACATCGTAACTCTACCCCATATCGGCCCAAGGCGAATGGAGCAGTAGAAGCAGCCAACAAAAACATAAAGAAGATACTGCGGAAAATGGTAGAAGGTTCAAAACAATGGCATGAAAAATTACCATTTGCATTATTGGGATACCGCACTACTGTTCGCACTTCAGTAGGAGCAACTCCTTATTTGTTGGTATACGGCACTGAAGCAGTAATTCCTGCAGAAATTGAGATTCCTTCCCTTCGGATCATCGCCGAAGCAAAGATTGATGATGATGAATGGGTCAAAACCCGTCTAGAACAGTTAAACTTGATTGACGAAAAACGATTGACCGCAGTATGCCATGGTCAATTATATCAAAGAAGAATAGAAAGAGCATACAACAAAAAGGTGCGTCCCCGGAAGTTTGAAGTAGGTCAGCATGTGCTGAAACGTATTCTTCCACATCAGGTTGAAGCAAAAGGCAAATTTGCCCCGAATTGGCAAGGACCATTCATTGTGACCAGAGTATTATCGAATGGTGCACTATGTTTAACAGATATTGAAGGCAAATGCATAGATATGGCGATCAATTCTAACTCGGTAAAGAGATATTATGCAAAACTTTTTGAATGTTTGTATTTAGCACTATTTCGAAGATTGAAATGACAAAGACAATTTATTCTGCTATCCAAAAACTATACCATTTGCTTCCCCTTTGAGCCATACTTGTTTCTTTCCTATACCAGTCTCTTGGAATCAATTAAATAAATAAAAAAAATAAAAAAATAAAAAAAAAATAAAAATCAAAATCTTCACTATATGTAGTGAACTACGTTTGACCTGATTCCTCAAAGAAGGATACGTAGGTGCCTCACGGCTCGGTCATAGGGTGCACAACATGCACAATGTGCACAGAAAAGAAATATTAAGAGACCCCAATCAAGAAACTGGGGCAGGAATTGTATTGGAAATAAGAAAAGATTCCAAGAGTTGTAATCTTAAACCCATACCAAAGCTATTTAGCTTTTAATACCTCTTTCATTTCTAACCCTATACCAAAAAAGACCTTTCGATCAATCTTAGAAAAATGCTGAGGCAAGCAAATAAAGTGGTTCATAACACTCTGGTACAAACAAGGAAAGGAAGTAAAAATGAGAGAGTCTTATAGGTGAAAACCCACACGGGCACCATAAGGCGACGGAAGTTGAGAGAAAAGTAAAATGAGAGAGTCTTATAGGTGAAAACCCACACGGGCACCATAAGGCGAAAAGGAAGTGAAGAAGTGAAAAACGAGAAAAATTTATCGGTGGAAACTCCTTGAGACAATTGAGAGGAGATTGATTAAAAGACTGGGTTGATTAATCCGAAATGTATACCCTGATCATTGGTACCAGTAATTCCAATCAGATAAGTCCTTTATTCCTTTTCCAACAGTCATCCAAAAATTGGATTTTTCTTTTCATTCTATAAATTGTCGAAATCAGCGTATTTCGTTACTAATAATCTTACTTTCTCCAAGCTTTGAGATAAGTTTTATTCCAAACAAATAAGAAGGAATGTCAAGGTATACTACCAAGATTCAAGGTTACAAAATACAGCCACGAAAGGTGGGAGATAAAATACGGGTGTAAGAAAGATGAAATCAAAAGTGGATCAGCAAAGTCAGAAAGAGGCACATGATTACAGTTGAAAGGTTTTGAAGGAAAACACACAGAGGGGAATCCTATAGTCAAGGATCAATTACAAAGACAAAACAGTCTTTTCAATCATTCCAAGGCAATAAAGAGAGACGAAGAGAAACATCACCATCTGCAAGAATACCACAGCCAACCACCCTGCTTTAAACTAACGAAGTTTTCTTTGATTTAAAACAGGGGCAAAAACAATATTTGTGTCAGGAAATACCTGAGGATGAGAATTGAAGAAGTCAGGCGTCCACCTGGAGAATGAGGATGAAAGAAAAGAAGAAGTCAGGCGTCCACCTGGAGAATGAGGATGAGAAAAGAAGAAGTCAGGCGTCCACCTGGAGAATGAGGATGAGAAAAGAAGAAGTCAGGCGTCCACCTGGAGAATGAGGATAAGAATTGAAGAAGTCAGGCGTCCACCTGGAGAATGAGGATGAGAATTGAAGAAGTCAGGCGTCCACCTGGAGAATGAGGATGAAAGAATTAAAGAAGTCAGGCGTCCACCTGGAGAATGAGGATGAAAGAATTAAAGAAGTCAGGCGTCCACCTGGAGAATGAGGATGAGAATTGAAAAAGTCAGGCGTCCACCTGGAGAATGAGGATAAGAATTGAAAAAGTCAGGCGTCCACCTGGAGAATGAGGATGAGAATTGAAAAAGTCAGGCGTTCACCTGGAGAATGAGGATGAAAGAATTAAAGAAGTCAGGCGTCCACCTGGAGAATGAGGATGAAAGAATTAAAGAAGTCAGGCGTCCACCTGGAGAATGAGGATGAGAATTGAAAAGGTCAGGCGTCCACCTGGAGAATGAGGATAAGAATTGAAGAAGTCAGGCGTCCACCTGGAGAATGAGGATGAGAATTGAAGAAGTCAGGCGTCCACCTAGAGAATGAGGATGAGAATTGAAGAAGTCAGGCGTCCACCTGGAGAATGAGGATGAAAGAATTAAAGAAGTCAGGCGTCCACCTGGAGAATGAGGATGAAAGAATTAAAGAAGTCAGGCGTCCACCTGGAGAATGAGGATGAGAATTGAAAAAGTCAGGCATCCACCTGGAGAATGAGGATAAGAATTGAAGAAGTCAGGCGTCCACCTGGAGAATGAGGATGAGAATTGAAGAAGTCAGGCGTCCACCTGGAGAATGAGGATGAAAGAAAAGAAGAAGTCAGGCGTCTACCTGGAGAATGAGGATGAAAGAATTAAAGAAGTCAGGCGTCCACCTGGAGAATGAGGATGAGAATTGAAAAAGTCAGGCGTCCACCTGGAGAATGAGAATAAGAATTGAAAAAGTCAGGCGTCCACCTGGAGAATGAGGATGAAGAAAAGAAGAAGTCAGGCGTCCACCTGGAGAATGAGGATGAGAAAAGAAGAAGTCAGGCGTCCACCTGGAGAATGAGGATGAAAGAATTAAAGAAGTCAGGCGTCCACCTGGAGAATGAGGATGAGAAAAGAAGAAGTCAGGCGTCCACCTGGAGAATGAGGACAAAGAATTGAAAAAGTCAGGCGTCCACCTGGAGAATGAGGATAAAGAAAAGAAGAAGTCAGGCGTCCACCTGGAGAATGAGGATGAGAAAAGAAGAAGTCAGACGTCCACCTGGAGAATGAGGATGAAAGAATTAAAGAAGTCAGGCGTCCACCTGGAAAATGAGGATGAAGAAAGAAAAGAAGCAGTCAAGGCACCCACCTGAAAAACGAGGGAATGCAATTGAAGTGTTGAAACCAAAAGCCCACTCATGTGAGAAAGGAGCACACTTAGAATCAATAAAGCAGAGGAGTCCAACAGAATCCCCAGCAAGAAACAACAAGAGTTCCAAGAGGAATACGGAATAAGCCAAATGCCCAAGATTCACCAAGATATCAAGACAACAAGAAACGCAAGCGCATGATCTAGATAAGATTTTTATAATTCCTGTACCATAATCTAGCTTAATTTTGTATTTCCTTTAAAGTAAGGTGTAATAAGGAGGTCAGCAAGCAGTAAAAACAGCACGAAGCAGCAGTAACATCACAGTCCCATGGTAGTCCCAGCTACCAAAAAATTCCCGAACTACATTGACCTGATTCCTTTATAGCCAAGGATATGTAGGAAACCTTTGAAGCAGAGGTTCGGTCAAATCTTTCTAAAAATGCTTCCCACGGAGTATTCGAACGGGCAAAAATCGCTCGTATCCGCTCACTTTATCTTTGCACGAAAACTCTTCGAGTTTCCGCACAAAGAGGGGCAGCTGTGAGCACGTGATTTTTGCTTTAACGAAAACTACTCCAAAAATAAATCCAAAAAAATAAAATAAATTTCTTTTACTGTGTTATTTTTGAATTTGCGTGGTATTAAATGTTTGTGTTATGTCCGTAAATGTTTATTTTGTCAAAATAAATCAAAACATAAAATAAAATACATGTTGCATGCATATAGGATTTAATTATGCATTTAAGAGTTAATTTAAATAAAATTACAAAAAATATGCGTTTGTTCTAATTTTAATGTTTCACTATGTGATTAATATTTTTTGTCTATGTGTTAAATTGTTAAAGGTTGATTAATATTTTGAAGGAGTAATTTTTTGTTTTTATAATTTTAATTAGGATTTTTAATAATTGAAGAATTAAATTAGAAATTAAAAAGAGTGGTATTAAATGGGCAAAAACGGATCTGGGCCAAATTTTCTAAACAAAATCAGGCCCAATCCAAATGACCATGTCCGGTCCAATTCAAAACAGAATCAAACGACGTCGTTTGGTTACCCCTTATCAAGGGCCGTTGGATTAAATCCAACCAACGGCCAAGATCTCATCACCCTAACCCAAGACCCTTACCCGATCCGATACCCGGTTCAACCCGTCCCCCTAACCTAAACCAAACGACACCGTTTGGTTAAGTGAGTAGATCTCATCCATCCATTCTACTTGATCCAACGGACGATACCAGTCCACCCCACCCCTATATAAATCCCAAACCTCTACCCAGCCCCTAACTGAACACCCCCCTCTCCGCTCCTGTTCATCATCGTTCCAAACAGACCCCTAACCCTAGCCGCCCCTATTCCCCTTCGCCTGAAACCCGGCGGCATCAACGCCGCCGGTCACCAACTTAACACCCTAGGACCTCCTGAACCTCCCCTACACGAATCCAACCTTAGTTTCCTTCGAATCAGGCCACAACTCTTCGAATCTTAAATCGAAGGTTGGCCTGAAAACTTGATCTAAACCAATCAGCCCCAAATTAACACCATGGCTTCCCCTAACAACCCTTGTTATGGATCTGAAGTTAGTTTGGTTCGAATCAGCTCTGAACTTCTCGAATCTTATTTTGAAGATTCGGACCAAACAAGGACGAACTCAGATCCGTTTCAAACTAACACCAAATGACCCCTAGGCTACCCTCACCATTGTGTCATGTTCTTCTCGAATCTGACCAGAAATGGTTAAATCCCAAATCGAGTTTTTAAGAACCCTAAAAATACCAAACTTCCGGATTCGGTTCAGATTATGATGAAGATTGAGGTTTAATCGACCTTAGTCGAAAGTATTTTCAGTGGAAAATACTTCGACTAAGGTCAGTTTGATTTCAAACAAAAAATCCGAAATCCAAGTTGAGTTCGAGTCGGAATAAAATTAAAATTCAGAGGTATTTTTCTATTTATTTTGTGTATTCTACCGTATATTGTTGTCTGTATTAATAGCTTGTTAATTTTTTATATTTGTGTTTTGATTAATTCTGTCATTACTGTTTCTTACCTATCTACTTGATCAGAATGTGAATTGTTTCTATTGATTGTGATTGTTTACAATGTGTGTAATCGACTCGATTAAGTTCGTCGATTAGTTATATTACGAATTTTTCATTTCTGAAAATGTTGACTGAAACAGTCTGCTTCTATTGTTTAGACTAATTATTGACAAATGTTGTAAATAGTCAATTGATTAGTATTCGTCAATTAAATCATGTTTGTTTATGAATTAGTGAATTCAAATGTATGCTGTATTGTTGTTTTCTAAACGGGACATTGTCAGTATATTGACAATGCTCCTGTATTTGTTTGCTTTTAATTCAGTTTTGAATTCCAGTTGAAAGAATCCTGCATGTTCTGTATAATGTTAAGGTTGTTTTTGTTCAGTTGAGAATTCCCTGTTTAAATTCAGTTTTTGTCAATCAGCCATTAGAGATGTAATATACTGTCTCAAAATCATAGGATTGGTTATAGCTGTAAATCAGAAAGATAGTTAAGTCTATACAGATTGTAGAATCTGTTTTACAGTGGGTTCTGATTTTTCAAGTAATAACAGTAGGTCAGGGGCATTTCTGGGAATGAAACAGTAAAAAACAGGGTGTTAATGCTAGTGTATTATAATGTAATGTTAATGGCTATATTTAAGTAATAAAGGGGGAACAAGGGAAATGGGGCTGCTTAAAATCAGGATAGGGTCATTTAATTTATTCAAAAGCAGTTTTTTAATGGAACTTTTGATTTTAAAAAGAAGAAGGGGGTCCAAGAAGCACTTAAATTGACTAGGACCAGCCCTGTATAAATACAGGAGCTGGACAGACAGTTAGGGGGCAGAATTTTTCAGAGGGAAGATTTTAAGAAAGAAAAAGAAAGGCAGAGAGAATTTTTAAGAGAGAATTTTTAAGAGATTTTGAGGGCTGAGATTTTAAAGAAAGGAAACAGAAAATAGAACACTCACATACACACTCACACACAGATACAGCAGCAGAAACAGAAAATCAGAAACAAACTGAATTTGAAACTGAAGAAAAGCTGAAATCTGAAATGTTGTTCTTGTGTTGAATCTGTTCAACTTTGTGTGATTCCACTGTTCAGTTAAAATCTGAAGTGTCTTTTAAAATACTATACTGTGCATCTATTTTCTTCGGGTCTTATTATTGTTCAAATCTGTGGGAATACTGATATTTGGCTGAGTGTGTTACTGTTGCTACTGCTGAAATTTACTCCTCCTACCTTCATTTTCAGGTATATGTCTTTTAAATTTTAAGTTGGAAAGAGATTCAACATGACTCATCAATGAAGCTTGAACTAAAAGTCTATTTTCTATTTGTCCAAGTTCATCAATTTAAATTTCATTTTTGTTTCATGTTAGTTAATTGGTAGCGAATTCAATTTGATAGCTATAAGCTAATTGTTTTACTTTGAAAGTTCGTATAAAGGTTTGTAATAATATTAGTTCATTATCTCATTAGTTTAATAAATTGTCCAAGTAGGGAATATGGCATGAATGTTGGTCATTATTTAATTTTGTTGTTAGCTAAGTAAGAAGTGATGTAGAAGTACCAAGAAAACTACAATATTTATTGTTAAATAAGGTTAAGATGGTGTTGATGGTATATTTTCATAATATAATAGATGTGGGTATAAACGTTGGCGAAAGGTAATATGATATAGCTTGTTACAATGTTAAAACGTTATGAATGTTTATGATATACAGTTAGGTTGCATGTAAGGTAATTCCGTTGAATTAACTTGTATAATAATTCCCTTTCTATAAATTCGACGCTTATCTATCTTCATAAAACAAAGTGACCAAATAATTAGGCCTATTAGATTAAAAATGAGTATATGAGAATGAAAAGAGAAGTACAAGCATAAATTGCCACACTTTACATCAATGATAATTAGAAATAGAATTTGCATTAAGTAGATCATGAAAATTCCCGGAAAATATTTCCTTCCTTTATGAATCATTTATTTTCGGTTTCATATGCAATTTATTCTTTGGCATATATATATATGTCATATTTGTTTTAAAGTTAGTATTAATCATATTTTTATTCTGTCCTTTGAATTTGAATAATTGGAATGAATATGATTTATATTCGGAAATTATAATCAATGGTCAATATTTAATAAATTGTGGATTATTTTCCAAAAAATTAAAGAATATCTTAAAACGAGATTTCTCGTGATATAACAAATATTTTTTCTTGGAAATTCCATAATATCATTACAAATATGTTGCGCAATTAGGGATACGTTCGCGTACCCTGATTATACTTTTAAAAGCAAAATTTCGGATTATGCGTACGCGCAATTTCGAGCGAATATTTAATAAAAGGATTTTTCTAAAGGCTTTAAATCAATTTCATAAAAATCCGATATGTACGGTTCATTATTCAAGAAAAATAATTATTCTTGATTCAACGCAATCTCGAAAAAATGTGCTTAATAAATATATTGTCAAAAGTAATTGTGTACACGTGCGCGTGATACAATTCCGCATCTTTTTTAATTTATAACACGAATATACGTACGCGTAATTCGATTCAAAGAAGGGTTCTCAATCACGATAAGTATAAGCGGTAGTAAAATCAGATAACATCAATATATTTAATAAAATCAAGATGATTAAGCCAATAATAAAAACAGTTAAGCGACCGTGCTAGAACCACGGAATTCGGAAATGCCTAACACCTTCTTCCGGATTAACAGAATTCCTTACTCAGGATTTCTGGTTCGCAGAAAAATAAACAGAGTCATATTCTCCTCGATTCAGGGATTATAATTGGTGACTTGGGACGCCTCAAAATTCCCAGGTGGCGACTCTGAAACAAATAAACAAATCCCGTTTCGACTGTCCTTTAATTGGAGAAAACTCCCCACGCGCCCCGCGGGCGCGGCAAATCGCGTATTTTACTCCCCCTGATGAAAACCTTGTTTCAAATATTTGAGTCTCCGCATTCCAATCTTGTATACCATCTTCTCAAAAGTTGAAGTTGGCAAAGATTTAGTGAATAAATCTGCTGGATTATCACTTGAACGGATTTGTTGCACATCAATGTCACCACTTTTCTGAAGATCGTGTGTGTAGAATAATTTTGGTGAAATGTGCTTCGTTCTATCTCCTTTTATAAATCCTCCCTTCAATTGGGCTATGCATGCAGCATTGTCTTCGTATAAAATTGTGGGTCTTTTCTCACATTCCAAACCACATTTTTCTCGAATAAAATGAATTATTGATCTCAACCATACGCATTCCCTACTTGCTTCATGAATAGCTATTATCTCAGCGTGATTTGAAGAAGTAGCAACAATAGATTGCTTTGTGGAGCGCCATGATATGATAGTACCTCCATATGTAAATACGTAGCCGGTTTGAGATCGAGCTTTATGGGGATCAGATAAATAACCTGCATCTGCATAACCAACAAGGTCTGCACTATCTTTGTTAGCATAAAACAAACCCATATCAAGAGTTCCCTTTAAATATCGCAATATATGCTTAATCCCGTTCCAATGTCTCCGTGTAGGAGAAGAACTATATCTTGCTAGTAAATTAACAGAAAATGCTATGTCAGGCCTTGTAGCATTAGCAAGATACATTAGTGCACCAATTGCACTGAGATAGGGTACTTCGGGACCAAGGAGTTCCTCGTCCTCTTCTGGAGGTCGGAACAAATCCTTATTCACTTCAAGTGATCGAACAACCATTGGTGTACTCAATGGGTGCGCTTTGTCCATGTAAAAGCGTTTTAAGACCCTTTCTGTATAGGCAGATTGATGGATAAAGATCTCGTCTGCTAAATGTTCAATTTGCAGACCAAGACAAAGTTTTGTCTTTCCAAGATCTTTCATCTCAAATTCTTTCTTAAGATATTCAATTGCCTTTTGGAGCTCTTCTGGAGTTCCAACAAGATTTATGTCATCAACATAAACAACAAGTATAACAAATTCTGATGCCATTTTCTTTATAAAAATACATGGACAAATAACATCATTTATGTAACCTTCTTTCAGCAAATATTCACTAAGGCGATTATACCACATGCGCCCAGATTGCTTTAAACCGTACAAAGATCTTTGTAATCTGATTGAATACATTTCCTGAGATTTTGCTTCAGGGATTTTCATATAAATTTCATTATCAAGTGAACCGTACAGATAAGCTGTAACTACATCCATTAGATGTATTTCAAGCTTTTCATGTAGTGCTAAACTGATGAGATATCGAAATGTTATGGCATCCATAACAGGTGAATATGTTTCATCAAAATCGACTCCAGGTCGTTGTGAGAATCCTTGTGCAACAAGGCGAGCTTTGTATCTTTCAACTTCATTTTTATCATTCCTTTTTCGCACAAAAACCCATTTATGACCAACTGGTTTTATACCAGCAGGTGTTTGGACTACTGGTCCAAAGACCTCTCTTTTAGCAAGTGACTTCAATTCCGATTGAATTGCCTCTTGCCATTTTGGCCAATCAGATCTTTGTCGACATTCTTCGACAGATCGAGGTTCAAGATCCTCACTATCTTGCATAATATTAAGTGCAACATTATATGCAAAAATATTATCCACCACTATTTCAGATCGATTTAAATTAATCCCATCACCGATCGAACTTATCAAAAGTTCCTCACTCATATAAGCTTCGGGTTCATTGATTTCTTCAGGAATCTAAGAATTAATCAGATTTTGGGTCTCTTCAGGAGATCCCTTCATAGTATCGTTTTGATCATTTGTCGATTTTCTTTTTCGAGGATTTCGATCCTTAGAACCCAAAGGCCTACCACGCTTCAGGCGTGCTTTAGGTTCACTAGCTCTCATGCTAGTAGATGGTCCTACTGGGACATCAATTCGGATAGGCACATTCTCTGCTGGGATATGTGACTTAGTTATCCTTTTCAAATCAGTAAATGCGTCTGGCATTTGATTTGCTATATTCTGTAAATGGATGATCTTCTGGACCTCCTGATTACATATAGGGGTACGGGGATCAAAGTGAGATAATGATGAAATTTTCCACACAATTTCTCTTTTGATTTCCTTTTTCTCTCCCCCTAATTGTGGAAAATTTGTTTCATCAAACCGACAATCTGCAAATCGAGCAGTAAATAAATCTCCTGTCAATGGTTCAAGATAGCGAATAATAGAGGGTGATTCAAACCCAACATATATTCCTATCCTTCTCTGTGGTCCCATCTTACTACGTTGTGGTGGTGCTACTGGCACATATACAGCACATCCGAAAATTCGTAGATGGGCAATATTTGGTTCATGACCAAAAACTAATTGTGACGGAGAATATTTATTATAATGTGTCGGTCTGAGACGGATAAGTGATGCTGCATGCAAGATAGCATGGCCCCAAACAGTAGTGGGCAATTTTGTTTTCATAAGTAGTGGTCTTGCTATCAATTGCAAGCGTTTAATAAATGACTCTGCAAGGCCATTTTGAGTATGAACATAAGCTACAGGATGTTCAACTTTTATCCCAACGGATAAACAATAATCATCAAAAGCTTGAGATGAGAATTCTCCAGCATTATCAAGGCGAATAGCCTTTATAGGATAATCTGGGAATTGTGCCCTTAATCGAATTATTTGGGCTAATAGCTTTGCAAACGCCAGGTTGCGAGATGATAGTAGGCACACATGAGACCATCTTGAAGATGCATCTATTAGGACCATAAAATATCTAAACAACCCACTTGGTGGGTGAATAGGTCCACATATATCCCCATGTATACGCTCTAAAAAGGCAGGGGATTCAATACCAACCTTCATTGGTGATGGTCTAGTGATCATTTTTCCTTGATAACAAGCATCACAAGAAAATTCGTCATTTGTAAGAATCTTCAAGTTTTTCAATGGATGCCCACTCGAATTTCAGTAATTCGTCTCATCATTATTGATCCGGGATGGCCCAAACGGCCATGCCAAAGCACAAAAGTATTTGAATCCGTAAACTTCTGGTTTACGATAGAGTGTGCTTCAATTGTACTAATTTTTGAATAGTATAAGCCAGAAGATAAAGTTGGTAACTTTTCTACAATGCATTTCTGGCCAGAAATATTCTTTGTAATACAAAGATATTCCCTGTTCATTTCATCTATTGTCTCAACATGATACCCATTTCGGCGGATATCTATAAAACTCAACAAGTTTCTTCGGGACTTGGAGGAGAACAATGCATTGTCTATAATAAGTTTTGTTCCCTTAGACAGAAATATTATGGCTCTTCCGGAGCCTTCAATCAAACTTATATTACCAGAAATTGTTGAAACATTTGCTTTTTCCTTATGCAAATAAGAAAAGTATTTCTGATCGTTGAATATGGCATGAGTTGTTCCACTATCAATAACACAAATATCTTCATGATTTGTCTTTGATCCAAACATAATTTGAGGGTTATCCATATTCTTCAAAATAACATAAATAAAATATATTATAGTAAACATCATTATCAAAGCATAACTTTTATTTATGTACAACAATTACATAACCATACTATCTATTACAAACAACAAAAATTAAAATATTTATATTTCTACAGATTCACTACCGATTACATGACTTGTTTCTCCTTCTGGGAGTGCAAAGTAATCAGCTACATCCAAATGCATGAAGTCTAAATTATCTTCAGAAATAAAATTTGCTTCAGCATTTTTCTGTCTTCTTCAGGGAGGCTTGATAAAGCTCAACCAGGTGCTTTGGCGTACGACATGTACGTGACCAGTGCCATTTTCCTCCACATCTATAGCATGCATTTTCTGCATTTGGCGCTTGCACCGCTTCATGCTTTTGTTCCTTCCTTTTCCACTGCTGGTGGTGAGGAGGCTTCTTTGGTGCATTATTATTACCATGATTGGGGTTTCTTCCCCGACCACGGCCATGACCACGACTGGGGCCACGACCTCTTCCACGTTTAGCTTGGTGGAAGTTCGTCTCATTCACTTCAGGGAATGGACAAGAACCAATAGGTCGGCTTTCATGATTTTTCATTAATAGCCCATTATGTTGCTCTGCTATAAGAAGATGTGAGATAAGTTCAGAATACTTTTTAAATCCCATCTCTCGATATTGCTGCTGCAGGAGCATATTCGAGGCATGAAAAGTGGTGAAAGTTTTCTCCAACATATCATGATCAGTAATATTATCACCACATAATTTCAATTGGGAAATAATTCTGAATATAGCAGAATTATACTCACTGATAGATTTAAAATCTTGTAGCCTTAGATGAGTCCAATCATAACGTGCCTGTGGAAGAACGACCATCTTCAGGTGGTCATATCTAGTCACGTCCTTAGTTGTTAACTAAGTACACGCGCGGCACTTGACAACTCGTTCACGATATTGCACAATTTGCTCACGTTCTTGCTATGCCAAGTCAGCCTTGCTACCTTCAATATCACTAAGAAAATAGAAAAAAGAACACAAGAGAATTGTTCAAGGAAGCTTTGTATTAGAGAGAACTTAAATTGTTTGCTTGGTTGATGAATTACAAATGAATGCCCCCTATTTATACTAATCACCTAGGGGCTAGTATGTAAATAATAATTGTTCTACAAGTCCTTCCATATTTACAACTAAGTCCCTTCTCTAGAATATTCTACACAGCTAGATTCTTCTAAGGTCTTTCCTAACAATTCTATAGGGTTCTAGGGTCTTCCTAAGGAAACCTCTATATTTCTCTAGAACCTTCCTACAAATGCATAAATATCTAGAACTTTTCTAAGGAAATTCTCCATAATTCTAGAATATTCCACCAAGATCTTTTCCCTAACTTATGTAGCCTTCCATATGGAAAAAATATATGTCAAGTGGCACCTACGTGGCATGATGATATGACGGGTCATGACATTATGATGTGATATCCATGTGTTCAACAAGAAACAAAAGCACTAATATTTTGACAACAATTTCCACTTATAGTGATGGCAATTAGTCTTGACATTATCCTACTTTATATAAACTCTCTTAAAAAATGTGTTTTTTTCGGAAGTTATAAGTTTGGCAGCAGTAATATGTGTAATCAAATTGCAATTTGATGGAATTGTAGTATGATTATTATACTCCAAGCCCTGTCTTTAATATTCATAGGTTTATATTTTGATAAGCCTTGAAGCAGGAGGTATTTGTAGGCACATAAATTTTATTAAAATTAAATCCACAAAATAATTTGGACTATATTTTAAATTCAAGATATATTGGTCCAAATAAATATTATGGACTAATATAATTGAATTAATTATATAAATTCAATATAGGTGGATTAAATAAATAAGTTTTAATCCATTGGGCTAACCCATTTAGTTGGGCTACAAGTGATGAGCCCACTTCATGACGTGGCATGCCAAGCCAAATCAAAAGGCCAATGAAATCGCACCACGTATGCAAGTGACATGTTCTGGCCAATCAAATATGGTCATGTCACACTTTAATTTGGTTGGTGGAAAAGAGATTGTTCTTATCATAACACCTCCCTTCCACAACTAAAAATAGGGGTCTTCATAACCTAGAAAAGGACAAAAAGTTATAACAAGAAGCAAGAAAGAGCTCGTGGATCAAACGCTGCAAATTCCTCCACAAGTTTCAAGCTTCCAACAATCAAGTTCAAGTTCAAGCTCAAGAATGAAGAACAAATCATGTTCAAGCTCAAGAACGAAGAACAAATCAAGATTCAAGGAGTACGAGTTCAAATCAAAGTTCGTGCTAGTTGAATTCAAGATCATCGTTCGTGACAATAAATATAGGTTCAAGATCAGGCTCAAAGGCCCTTGAATTTATATTAAAAAAGTTGAATTAGAGGAATCATAGAGATTGTAACACTCAAATATTTAAAATAAAATACTACGCTTGTTGCAATATTTTCGGTCTTGATTTTATTTTTTCGACGCAGATTTATTGTCTGCAGCGATACTTATATATTTTTAATATACTAATCTTAGGGTACGCACTTTGTGCGTATATCTATATCAACGATTACGTATCTTTACAGAATTAGATTAATATTATTCATCTATTTTAATTTAGTTTAATTGGAAATGAAATTTAAGAAAGTGGGAAAGAATTTTTTTGAAACTTGTGATTTTGCACATGCCATAACATTACCCCCGGTAGAAGATTATCCATACCGGGTATAATAAGCTTATCCTTTCAGTACCCAGTTATGGATAAATATTATCCCCGGTAGAAGATTATCCATACCGGGTATAATAAGCTTATCCTTTCAGTACCCAGTTATGGATAAACATTACCCCCGGTAGAAGATTATCCATACCGGGTATAATAAGCTTATCCTTTCAGTACCCAGTTATGGATAAATATTATCCCCGGTAGAAGATTATCCATACCGGGTATAATAAGCTTATCCTTTCAGTACCCAGTTATGGATAAACATTACCCCCGGTAGAAGATTATCCATACCGGGTATAATAAGCTTATCCTTTCAGTACCCAGTTATGGATAAATATTATCCCCGGTAGAAGATTATCCATACCGGGTATAATAAGCTTATCCTTTCAGTACCCAGTTATGGATAAACATTACCCCCGGTAGAAGATTATCCATACCGGGTATAATAAGCTTATCCTTTCAGTACCCAGTTATGGATAAATATTATCCCCGGTAGAAGATTATCCATACCGGGTATAATAAGCTTATCCTTTCAGTACCCAGTTATGGATAAACATTACCCCCGGTAGAAGATTATCCATACCGGGTATAATAAGCTTATCCTTTCAGTACCCAGTTATGGATAAATATTATCCCCGGTAGAAGATTATCCATACCGGGTATAATAAGCTTATCCTTTCAGTACCCAGTTATGGATAAACATTACCCCCGGTAGAAGATTATCCATACCGGGTATAATAAGCTTATCCTTTCAGTACCCAGTTATGGATAAATATTATCCCCGGTAGAAGATTATCCATACCGGGTATAATAAGCTTATCCTTTCAGTACCCAGTTATGGATAAACATTACCCCCGGTAGAAGATTATCCATACCGGGTATAATAAGCTTATCCTTTCAGTACCCAGTTATGGATAAATATTATCCCCGGTAGAAGATTATCCATACCGGGTATAATAAGCTTATCCTTTCAGTACCCAGTTATGGATAAACATTACCCCCGGTAGAAGATTATCCATACCGGGTATAATAAGCTTATCCTTTCAGTACCCAGTTATGGATAAACATTACCCCCGGTAGAAGATTATCCATATCGGGTATAATAAGCTTATCCTTTCAGTACTCCGTTATGGATAAACATTGCTCTCAGTAGAAGATTATCCATATCTGGTATAGTAGCAGCTTACACAACAGCTTCCTTTCTTCTATAAATAGAAGAGATTTCAGTTCATTATGTACATCAGTTTGAATTCGAATAATATAACAGTTTCTCTCTATACTTGTCTTTACTTTACAGTCTTTATTTTATAACACGTTATCAGCACGAGACTCTGACATCTCGAGCAAATACTTTGAAAGTATTAGAGGTAAGAACTTTCTTTTCCTAAATAATGTCAAATCTTTCTAAACTTGAATTTGTAGCCCTGGATATATCGGGCAAAAGCTACATGTCTTGGGTGCTTGATGCTGAAATTCATCTTGATGCGATGGGTCTGGCAGACACCATCAAGGATAAAAATCAGGCATCAAACCAAGACCGTGCCAAAGCAATGATATTCCTACGCCATCACCTTGATGAGGGCCTGAAAATGGAATATCTCACTATTAAAGATCCAGTCATACTGTGGAATAATTTGAAAGTATCAGAGCAAAGGTTATGACTAAGGAATGTTAGAAAGAATATAAGAGATTGCTAGAAGGAAATTTTGTAGGGAACCATGGCCGGAATTACCAAGGGCTTGGTACTTGCAAAAGGGATCAACGCGAAGGTCCCTAAGCGAAAGCAGTATGATTGTGCACGGGCTGCACGCGAGGTGGCAGACTAGCGAAAACTAAGGGAGCTCCTACAGAGGCCACAATTCGGGAGTATGTACGCGAGTTCACTACCTTAATGTTGCAAATCTCGTCATTGTCCGAGAAAGATTTCCTCTTCTACTTCATGGATGGGTTGCAAAATTGGGCAAAGCATAAGTTAAGAAGATATCAAATAGCCAACGTGAACGGGGCCATCAGAGTAGCCTAGTCACTTGTTGACTTCAAGATGGAGCCTGCCAAGTCCAAAAAAGGCAACGCCGAGAGGGATGAGGGAGATCATGACGAGGACAACGGGAAATGCATATGCGATGTATACAAGGGTAATGTCAAGGGGCCATCCCATAACGGACAGGGGTCCAAGAGAAACGGCAAGGGGCCGGAAAATGGTAGGGAGTACGTGCCTAAAAGAGGGTGCTACTTCTGTGAAGGATCACATCGGGCAAGTGAATGCTCAGAGCTGGGGAAGCTTGCAGCAATGATAGGGAACTTTACTCAAGCACATAAGGATGACACAGGGGGAACCGCTTACGCTGTTTGTACTTTGGACGGCTAGCAATGATGGCCTCCATCCTCCGCCCATCGAATGCCCCTCTTTGCTCTTGACCTGAATCTTCCCATGACTCAACCAAGTCTAGCAGCTTCTCAAGCATCGAGTCCATGCTTTCACTCCCTATTTGGCTGCCCTCCGTGGTCCAACCTTAATGGCAAACTTGAACCTTCTGCTTGGTGCATCGTTTGAGTTCGATAGCATGTCATCACTTTATAACTCGCCATCCTCTTCAACTATGTCCATCCAACTTTTCTTGCTGCCACCATGCTCCATTTGCATGGTGCCAAGATAGGCTTTGGAATCCCCTACTATCGGCTTAGATTCCAAGCGCATCCCTCCAATTTGTGGATGCTAGTTTGGTGTGTTTTGGGGAGGTGCTGGGTTTTTGGTGTTTTGTTGGTTGACATCGGGGACATTCAGGGTGAGGGATAGGTTTGCTAAGTTGTAGACCTACTCAAGTTCTCCTTGTAACTCCAGTATCTTTTTTCCAGTGGTAAAACCAAATCATTTGGTGCCGGAGTGCTCCGACCGTCTGAAGTTTCTGCATTCTTTGCATTTTCCTTTCGAATACCACTTAAGTCGTCCATTTTAGCTTTCCCTCTGTTCTTTGTAATACTTGGAGGAGGAGGAGGTGGTGAGCCTCTAAATCTGGTGTGATATGCTGATGATGCCAGTGTATGCGAACCAACCTTAGGGAATGAGAATAATAAAGAATAAAGAAAGACAAAAGGTTAACAAGTCAGTAAGGGTTCTGAAATGTTTGCAGTATTTAAACACATATTGCAGCTTGTGAAATGGAAAGGAGAACCCATTCATAGGGCATCATGGCTAATGGGCAAAGATCTTTGGCGACACCAAGTTGAGGTGCGCGCATATGTGTCGATGCTTTGTGCCGAGGGTGGCACAAAATTGGGTGGGGGAGAGTGTCATGTCCCGCCACATCATCATGCCACGTAGGTGCCACTTGGCATATATTTTTGCCATATGGAAGGGCTACATAAGTTAGGAAAAAGATCTTGGTGGAATATTCTAGAACTATGGAGGATTTCCTTAGAAAAGTTCTAGATATTTATGCATTTATAGGAAGGTTCTAGAGAAATATAGAGGTTTCCTTAGGAAGACCCTAAAATCCTATAGAATTGTTAGGAAAGTCCTTAGAAGAATCTAGTTGTGTAGAATATTCTAGAGAAGGGACTTAGTTGTAAATATGGAAGGACTTGTAGAACAATTATTATTTACATACTAGCCCCTAGGTGATTAGTATAAATAGGGGCATTCATTTGTAATTCATCAACCAAACAAACAATTTAAGTTCTTTCTAATACAAAGATTCCTTGAACAATTCTCTTCTGTTCTTTCTTCCATTCTCTTAGCGATCTTGAAGGTAGTAAGACTGACTTGGCATAGCAAGAACGTGAGCAAGTTGTGCAAGATCGTGAGCGAGTTGTTAAGTGTCGCACGTATACTTAGTTAACAACTAAGGACGTGACAATAAGCTCCTTATGCATTTGCATTTGTTTTTCCTCTCTTTTGTCTCTTTATTGTTCCACTATTCCTTGCCAAGAATAGATCAATACACTGCCTTTTGACTTTGCAAGTCATGTCATTGCCTTGAAGTATTAGTGTTGATTATTGTCAAATAAGATAGCTACGTTAGTCCCATACATCTATATCCTATGTCACTGTGGTTTTACTTTAATTAAAAAGAACCTTTCCAAACTTTAGAAATTTCTCACTTTTCCTTAATTAGGAGGAGAATTCTAGTCAATCACTGTCTCCTTGCCCAACTTAATTAGAAGGAGAATTCTAGTCAGTTAATGTTTCCTTGTACACAAGGGTTCGTAGCCGCCTCCCAGCAGCCCCATATCGATAATAAATTGCCGGCACCTCCTTTTAAAAGCTATATAAACTCCATTCTGTCACTTCAATTGAGCTACAAATTTCACGGCATCTGCAAGCCACTTTGAGTGTTAGTGCTTGAGTTAATTTATCTCCATTTTTTTTATGTTTTTGCTGTCATTTGTGTCGTTGTTGTTTTCTCTTTTTGTAGGTCAAAAGAGCATGACATATTCTCATTTAAAGAGATGACTCACACATGAAAAGATGGGATGGATACTTACCTGCCCAAATATTGGAGAAATTACTCTCAAAGTAACCTGGATATCGGAGATAATATTCTCAAGGTGGCCCGACTATCGGACAGAATACTCTCAAGGTGTCCCAACTATCGGAGAGATTACTCTCAATGTGACTTGATTATCGGAGATTACTCTCGAGGTGAAACGACTATCGGTGAGATTACTCTCAAGGTGGCCCGACTATCGGAGAGATTACTCTCAAGGTGGACCGACTATCGGAAAGATTACTCTCAAGGTGGCCCGACTATCGGAAAGATTACTCTCAAGGTGACCCGACTATCGGAGAGATTACTCTCAAGGTGGACCGACTATCGGAGATATTACTCTCAAGGTGGACCGACTATCGGAAAGATTACTCTCAAGGTGGCCCAACTATCAGAGTACTCTTAAGGTGACCCCGACTATCGGAGAGATTACTCTTAAGGTGGCCCGACTATTAGAGAGATTATTCTCAAGATGGACCGACTATCGGAGAGATTACTCTCAAAGTGACCCGACTATCGGAGAGATTACTCTCAAGGTGGACCGACTATCTGAGAGATTACTCTCAAGGTGGCCCGACTATCTGAGAGATTACTCTCAAGGTGACCCGAATATCGGTGTGAAGGGATGGATACTCATCCCTGCCCAAAAACCGGAGGCCATTTCAGGACGCAAAAGTTCATACGGAATATCAAAGTACAAATCCATGGCAACAAATAGATGGACAAATCCTCAAACATCATATGGGAGGACAAATCCATGGCAGCATATAGAAGGAAAAAGTCATAAAGAGGGCAACTTAAGGTACAAAGGGACTTACATGTCCACCTTAAGATTGGAAAATTATAATTCCTTTTAAGGACAAACCCACAAAGAGGCCAATTTAAGGTGCAAAGGGACTTAAATGTCCACCTTAAGATTGAAAAATTAGAAAGTTTTAACTCGAAGACTTGGTGTCTTGACAACATCGACTTGAACACTTGGCAAACTTTGAAGATTTTGCGGACTTCGCAGACTTTAACTTGAAGAGTGGTGGACTTTTAAACTTCAACTTGAAAAATTAGAAGGCTTGAAGACTTCAACTTGAAGATTTGGAGGACTTAAATAATTGAACTTGAAGACCGGCGAATTTGAAAACTTCAACTTGAAGACCGACGGACTTAAAGACTTCAACTTGAAGATTTGGAGGACTTAAATAATTCAACTTGAAGACCGGGAATTTGAAGACTTCAATTGGAAGACCGACGGAATTGAAGACTTCAACTTGGAGACTCGGAGATCTTAAATATTTCAATTTGAAGAGCGGCGGACTTGAAGACTTCAGCTTGAAGACCGACGGACTTGAAGACTTCAACTTGGAGACTTGGATGGCTTAAATATTTCAACTTGAAGAGCGGTGAACTTGAAGACTTCAACTTGAAGACCGATGGACTTGAAAACTTCAATTTGAAGACTTGGAGGACTTAAATATTTCAACTTGAATAGTGGAAAACTTGAATACAGGAGGACTTAAAGATTTGGTGAACATGAAGACATAGTGAATCTCTGGGCTTCAATGCAAATATTTAGTAGCCTCCTAAAAGACTAAAATCATTCCATCGCAGATACCAATTTACCACAGAGGCTTGCCCCCTTTCAATCGAATGAGATCCAAAGTTCAATAGAAGAATAGTATCTCAACTCGATTTTCAAGTGTTGGTTGAATGAATTGCATTCCATCATGCTTCATTAGAACAATGATTGGGGCAGTATGTATCTTTTGAACTTATGCGACTGAACTCAGAATGAAACTCTAAGCTGCCTACGTACCTCGGTGAAGAGAATCAATTCATACCGTAGTTCAGAATGGGCGATTTTTTTATGTCCTTCTTTTGCCTCGACCACCTTTTTCGAGGTTTCTAACCTAGTGGACCTTTTTAAAAAAAATATCCTAACTTTTGCCTAGGCCACCTTTTTCAAGGTTTTCAACCTAGCAGACTCTTTTTGTTTTATGGTGGGACGTACACAGTTTAGACTCATGTGGGCCAGAAGTGTAGGAATATGTAGTTTAGGCTCGTGCGTCAAGGAGTGTTGCAACTTCATAGATAATACTTCTTCAAAAACTTGCCATTGATAGGGCTGATTCCCATGCCACCTGCATCAACCAGCTTGTTAGCCCCACTTGAGTAAGCTTCTTGTACGACATATGGCCCATCCCATTTTTAAGTGAACTTCCCTACAGGTTTATGGGAAGTAATAATGGGTCTTCGTATGGCAAAGACTTGATCTCCTACTTGAAAGGATCTTGGGAGAACTCTTTTATTGAAGGCGCGAGACAATCGATCCTGATAACATTCATGACTCTATTGAGCTTCCAATCTCTTTTCATCAAGAGCCTCCAACTCTTCTAATCGAAGTCGAGCATTTTCTTCATTGGCGATCCCTTCTTGAATAGCTAATCGTAATGAAGGTATTTGACGCTCTGAGTGGCAAAACGGCTTTGACTCCATAGACAAGTGAATAAGGGGTCGCTTGTGTTGGCGTGCGGTGAGTTATCCTATATGACCACAGAGCTTCTTCCATACAGTCATTCCAATCTCGTTTGGATTTGGAGACGACTTTCTTTAACAAGTTGTATAGAGTCTTGTTGAATGCCTCATCTAAACCATTGGCGACAGCATTGTACATAGAAGAGTTACGTTGCTTGAAGCCAAATAGATCACAATTCTTATTCATCAACCTATTATTGAATGGCTTGCCATTATTCGTTATTACGTAACAGGAATGCCAAAGCGATAGATTATGTTTACTCGGATGAAACTTGCAACATTTTCCTTCTTTACCTCCTTAAAAACAATAGCTTCATCCCATTTTGAGAAGTAGTTAGTTGCAACCAAGATGTATAGGTGCCCATTAGAGGACTTTAGCAGTGGTCCAATAACATCCAATTCTCAAGCGTCAAATGGCTAGGATGCAACACTTCAGGAGACTGATGAATAAAATTTGCATGGAATCGGCAAGCCTTGCATATTTGAGCGTAGTCCAAGCAATCTTTTACCATTGTCGGCCAATAATATCCCATCCTGTTTATATGGAAGTAGAACTTTGGTCCAGACTGATATGATCCACATACCCCAGAATGCGCTTCTTGCAAAGCTTGGAGTGCTTCATCTTCCCCTAAACATCGCAATAGTACTCCCTCAAATGATTTTCTATATAGGGCATCTTTGTAGTAAAGGAAGCGAGGTGCACGTCGGCGGATTTCAGTCTTTCTCCTCGAATTTTCTAGAAGTATCCCGTAGCTAACCTAATCGATAATGGGTTGTCGCCATTCTTCCTTCTCAGATTCAGAAACAGCGACAAGATGATCGAGTTTATTTTTTTCATTTTCACCTTTATTTAGTAGAGGTACTACCCATTTTTGGGAGATAGTAACTTGCGCTTGATCAGGCAGGGTTAACGTGAAGCTAAGGCAGCTAAAACATCAACCTTCTTGTTTTCTTTCCTAGGTACATGTTGAATAGTTACATTACTGACCCACCCCAACCGCCTCATTTCAACAGCCATTTCAAGCCCAAGTATTAATGCTTGATATTCAACAACATTGTTGGAGCAGAGTTATGTCAACGTAAATGAGTAAGGCAGAACCTCACCTTGAGGAGTGACAAATAGTACGCCAGCACCGACTCCTCCGCAATGTGAAGCACCATCAAAGTACATCTTCCATAGAGGTTGTACTTCAACGACCATTGAGTCTTCATCAGGTAATTCACCAGTTAGTTCTCAGTCATCAGGTATCGGATGATCAACCAAGAAGTCTGCCAATGCTTGTCCTTTTATAGCCTTTTGAGGGACGTACACAATCTCAAATTGTTGAAATTGGAGGTACCATCTCTTTAGTCGATTAGTAAGAACAAATTTCGACATCACGAACTTGATGGGATTTGCTTTAGAAACAAGAAGAATAACATGAGCTTGAAAGTAGTGCTTCAACTTTTGAATTGAGAAGACTAACACCAAATACAACTTTTCAATTGGTGATTAATTCAGCTAGTTTGGTGTTATCATCATGCTCAAGTAGTAAGGAGAGTTTTCTTTACCCTCACTATTTTCTTGGGTCAATAGTGCTCCAACAGACCTTTCTTGTGCTAAAATATATAGTATCAACGGCTTTCCATGTATAGGGGCTACCAAAACTGGAGACTTCATCAAGTAAGTTTTGATATTTTTAAAGGCATTGTTGCAAGATTGGTTCCACTTGAAAGGAACGCCTTTCTTCATGAGGCGACTGAATGGTTGACACCTCCCAGATATAGGTTTGAGACGAATCTCTTAAGGTATGCTAGCATTCTTTGCAGACTTTTCAATTCATGAATATCGCGAGGCTCAGTCATTTTCAAAATGGTATCCACTTTGGCTTGATCAATTTCGATCCCTCGATGTCGGACAATGAAACCAAGGAACTTTCTAGAAGTAACTCCAAATGCGTATGTCAATGGATTCATCCTAAGTTGGTACCTCCGAGGCAAATCAAATACCATTCTGGAACAGGAAGCATGAATTCATCTTTGGGACAAGCATTGTTGAGATCCCTAAAGTCAACGCACACCCGAATCTAGCCATTCTTCTTCCTTATAGGGACAATACTTGAGAACCGTGTTGGGTATTTAACTTCACGAATAAAGCCAGCTTTAATGAGTTTGTTAAATTCACTTTTAATCAAGGGAACCAAGTCCAGCCTAAAGCGCATTTGACTGCTACTTTAGGGTCCAAGCCAGGCATCTCTTTGTAACTCCAAGTAAAGACATCCTTAAAATCCTTAAGTAACTACATATAAGTTCTTTCTTCATCGGTTGCTAGTAAAGCACTTAGATAAGTGGTCCTCGGTTCTTCATCAATGTCAAGGTTTACTTCTTTCAAAGCGTCCACTGTTGGCTTTACCCCTTCTTCAAGTTCAGGCGGAGCATCCTTTGCATACTCATCTTCTTGAGGGTCCCCATCATTGAAGGATATGTGATAACACGGTGAAATGTTCTTGAATTTCTCGTCATCCTCCATTAGAGATAAAATACCATGCTCGCTTTGTGCAGTAACTTGATGCGAAGAACCCACACTTTCTTTGTCTTCGTTACATTCCCTGGTGTAGACCACATCATATGGATTTACCTTCAGTATTTCTCTACATGAAACCACAAGTTTTGTTTGTCACGTCATTCTAGAAGGAACTAGACTTTGGAAATCCTGAGAGATCTTTTGAATTTTGGGCGAAGCGGGTGTTCTGGTATTTTGATAATTTTTCTAGAACTTGTTCCTCTTCTTTAATGGACCCAATCTCTCAAATAGGAAAGTCCTCACTGTTGATTTTCCAAGTCGATTAAAGACAGAAGGCTTGTTAGAAGCGGCAAATTCATCTTCCACAGTGATATAGCTGTTGCTCGCCCTTCTTATGGAAATGCGCACTGGTGACAATTGCTTGTTCCCAAACCTTCACATGGTTGTCTCGTAGCAGATTATGATGGGAGCTTCCCTAATTTTGATGGCTCATTGAGATTATATCCAGCTTTTGCAAATAACATGTACGCATAAGGATCAAAGACTTCATATGTATGATTTGCAAGGAGTGCCACATTCTGCAAATTATTTTGGGCCACAAACCCTGCAAGCGGCATTGTGGATAACTTTACTGCCTCAATTCGTTTGACCGGAAAAGTTAACCCATTTTCATGTTAGTTTGGAGATTAGATGATTCACTTTCATCTTTCTTTTTTTAGGGACATATTGGAAGTGTAGGAGTTACTTTCTTACCATAATACGCAATAACCCCTCTATAAGATTTATTCGAGTAAGATTGCACCTCCTCAGTAACAGCTTTGGCTTTACCAGCAGTCACCTCAGCTCTTTTAGTTGTGGACTCGCCATTCTTGCTTTTCATGACATCATCAGCTTTTAGCTTCTTCAAAATGTGGTTCTTCAAGTAGAACTATGCATCGGCAAAGTGTGACTCAGCCTCGGTGAATAGCTCGTCATCAGTAACTATCTTCTTCTCGACTTCACCCTTGTAGTATTTCAAACATTGATGGTACGTAGATAGAACCACTTTATTCTTATATATCCAAGGCCTTCCAAGTAAGACATTGTATGGAGTCTTTGCATCGATCACATGCAGTCATGCACTTGATTGCATAACTTTAATGGTGATTCCCAACCTGATCGCACATATGGCTCTTTGCCCCCTTTGTTGAATCCTTGGATCATGACACGACTTTCCGAGAGTTCGTTCACGGGAATACCAAGTTTTTTCACAGTGCGAATTGACAAGATGTTCACTGAGGATCCTCCATCAACCAAAATTCAATTTATCCTTTCATCACGCATCTAGCCAACTAGGTACAACAGATGGTTATGAAGAGTGTCACCTAGTAGAAGATCGTCATTTGTGAACGTCAATTTTTCCTCGCACGCGTTAACTTCTTGAGAAATAGACTCGATGAGCTTTTTTGAAGATGGTGCTAACGGTAGGTCATCACTCTTTTCTTGGTGGTTGAAAAGTTGAGATGAGAGATAGAGATTGTCTCACTGGGCGTTGCCATAATTTGTAGACAATAAATTATGTCGAGAAAATAAAATCAAGACCGAAAAATATTGCAACAATCGTAGTATTTTATTTCAAATATTTGAGTGTTACAATCTCTATGAATCACCTAATTCTTCTTTCCAATAGTAAATAAATTCGAGGGCCTTTGAGCTTGAGCTTGATTTGTTCTTCGTTCTTGAGCTTGAACTTGATTTGTTCTTCGTTTTGAGCTTGAACTTGAACTTGATTGCTTGAAGCTTGAAACTTGTGGAGGAATTTGCAGCGTTTGATCCACGAGCTCTTTCTTGCTTCTTGTTATAATTTTTTGGTCCCTTTTCTAGGTTATGAAAACCCCTATTTATAGTTGTGGAAGGGAAGAATTATGATAGGAACAAACTCTTTCTGACCAATCAAATTGAAGTGTAACATGGCCGCATTTGATTGGCCAGAACATGTCACTTGCACACGTAGCGCGGTTTCATTGGCCTTTTGATTTGGCTTGGCATGCCTTGTCATTTTGACACGTGGCACAATCCTATTGGCTCTTTTGTTTGACTTGGCGTGCCACGTCATTTGACACGTGGCACCAAACTGGGCCTCTAGGAAGATGACATCTTGGGACTAATGAAGTGGGCTCGTCACTTGGCCCAACTAAATGGACTAGCCCAATAGATTAAGACTTAATTATTTAATCTATATATATTGGATTTATATAATTAATTCAATTATATTAGCCCATAATATTTATTTGGACCAATATATCTTGAATTTAAAATATAGTCCAAATTATATTGTGGATTTAATTTTAATAAAATTTATATGCCTACAAGTGCATTTTGAAGAAACTTAGTGGGCGTTTGGACATAATAATTGTAAGTTTTGGAAAAAAAATAGTATTCGGAATTAAGCTGAAAAATAATATTTGGAATTTAAAATTATGTTTGGACATGCATTTCACTTGAAAAAGTGTTGAAGTTTTGTGAGTGAAAAAAAGGTTTTTCTGAATTTTTTTAAAAAGTGGTTAATTTTAATTTTAAAATACTTATAAAATTTAATGGACAAACATATTATTAAAGAAAAAAACTCATGAACAAACGGATCCTTGTATTCTCCAAAATACGAAGGCACACGTCTTTATATATTTTTGGACTGTCAAAATATCAGCCAAAAGAAAGGTAGAGAGTACAGTAAATGTGAAAAAGCTAAAAGTAGGATCATCTGACACCCGTGCCAGTTGCCACCGACACCCCTTACCTTCCATTTTCCTAAATTCACACTCCAAACACAAAACCCCCCAACTCTTCAATCCATTTGACAGAAAAAATGGCGATTTCAGACAAAGTAACAGGGAATTTAACAACGTTGTACCTAGCAATGATAGGTGCAATGAAGGCCTACGCGTTAATGACTGGTCGAAACTTCAGTGGTTGTTTCGTGCTGATTTTTTCGACAGCTGCAGTTGTTGTGGCCTTGATTGCAAGTCTAACGTGGGATATATCTCTCAAGGCAAGAAATGCTATGACTCGTGATGATCATCCTCAGGTTTATCAACATGGTCATGAATTTTGTCGAGGTGGCATCTGCTGGCACGGCGTCGCCGTCAGTTCCCCGGCGTCTCAAGTCCGTTTCCAGCTTCCTCAGAACCGTATCTAAAACAAATTCAGCATTTAATTAAACGATGTGAGTTTTGAATTGAAAATGTCCGTTCTGAAATATCTATTGAATACATAGTATTATATACATAAAATGGGGCAATTATTGTAGTGAATCGGCCAATGCTCATATACAGAGTATAATGTAAATTTGCAGAGTGGTGAAAAGATGTTAGTACTATATATAGCAGTAGTACTTACTTTTTTCTTTTCCTCATGAATATAGCAGTAGTAGTTCACCGAAAAGAAGTAGTAATGTGTTTTCTTGAGTTGTTTATTAGCCATGGAATTTCATCTACTCAAAAACGAAAAATGGAAAAAGTCACCAGCAAGAGAAATTGTCGTGGTTAAATATTACATTGGATATCAACAACAATTCTAGCGAAGAATTAAGGATGTAATATGCGAAGTTTGCAAGCTAAGTGGATGAACTCTAGTGCTTTCTTTTTTTTGGTTGGGTTTACCCACGCTGATATCTGAATTGGAGCTTGATTATATTCGAACTCGCACTGCATAAGCCCATTTTAGGGGGAAGCGCTTCATAACATAATTTATTCCATACCCAGAGTTCTAACTCGAGGCCTCTGATTAAGGATTGGAGGGATCCTATTCATCCTACCGCAACCCATGTTGGTGGATGACTCTACTCTTGACTTGTGCAAAACCATAATTGATATCAATTAGTATCATTACATAATTATATAGTCATAATTACACCGAATGTTTACACTGAGATGGAGGAATTTAACCAACCTTCATACTTAAAAATTAAAATGAGAATACAAATTTATTGATGTGAAATGTTCTGCTTATCATTGGTATATAGCTTAAAAGAAGCAAGCGCTACGTTTAAGGCTGAATCTAGGCTTCAATAACCTTAGATTGGGGAGAAATTCAAAAATAGCCAGATTTACAACTGGTCGTTTAAAAATAGCCCAATTTCAAAAGTAATCGAAATTTAGCTAGTTTTCATGTAAAGATAAATATGAGCGAAAACACTGTTCAAAACCCGAAAAATACACCAGTATATTATACTGGAGTTCCAGCATAAGTATGATTGAACTCCAGCATATTATACTGGAGTTCCAGGATAAGTATGCTGGAACTCTAACATAATATGATGGAATTTCAGCATAAGTACACTAGAACTCCAGCATAATATACTGGAGTTCCAGCAAATATAATTGTCCAGTATAATATACTGGAGTTTGGAGCACCGGTGCTCCAGTCTCCAGTATATTATACTGGAGTCAGCAAAGTATACCGGTCCAGCATATTATGCTGGAGTTCATACACAGGTGTACCGAACTCCAGTATATTATGCTGGACCGGTCTCTGTTGCAGCAAAATAGTGGCTATTTTTCATTGACTTCGTAAACGCTGGCTATTTTTGAATGACCAGTCCGAAAATCGGCTATCCCGTGCTATTTTTACCTTAGATTGAGGTGGGTTTTCGGACCGATGTTATAAATTTTATCATGAATTCTTGTTATATTTTAGGCTTCAATAATGTTATATTGAACATATGTATTTAGGTAGTTATTGAACAACGTCACTTCCTAGGTATATGAAAGATCAATATTGTAGGTTTAAAAGCAGGATTAAAGATAATGAAACTTTGGCATGATCGTAGTAAGCTGTGAGAAGTTACCAGCTAGCGTAGTTTGAGAGAATATATCTAGTAAATTAGCGTGATTTCTCAAGAAAGACTTACGGTAAGTAGAATGCTCACAATTTGTAGAGAATAAATTGGCTAAATTATAGCTAATGTAGCAAGAAAGATTCCACCAACTGGGAAAATTGTAACCCCAGGCCTCTTTGATCTTATCTCCAACCCTTACTCTCCTTAGTTAATAACTTTTACTGCTGTTAATAATTGTTAGTTAATAAGTTTAAAACAAGAATTGCAATCTTTATAACCTAGCAATTGTTCGAACTTGTGTTTCTTAGCGATACTGAATAATTGTAGCTAAGCCTTCCGGATTCTTAGACCGATTATATTTGAAGTAATCGCTTATTCTTTTTAAGACTAGAATTGGACGTGATCAGCTATGTTGTCAATGGATTTAAAAATGCAGCTAAACTCTATTAGTAAGGTGTAAAAGTGGCTACGCCAACTATTGATACCCAATTTTTTCCTGTATATTTTTAATATACAAAATACTTCTAAAATAGCATATATATATATATATATATATATATATATATATATATATATATATATATATGCATATATAAGTATGTCCAAATGTTTTATTATTTTCCCCATAATGTTTAAGGTTTTTAAATTTATTTATTTCCCTTTTTCATCCATAAAATCCCCAATAATTATTTTTAAAATTATTATTTTTGAGGATTCATCTATTGAATTTTTTTATTTATGCCAAGATATGGCTAAAGTAATTTTTACAATTTCATTTAATATTTTTAAAGCTAAATCACATATAATTGCAATATTAGCCATTTTAAGGTTTAATTGTGCTTTATATTCGTAAAATTGAGTCTTATATTTTTAATTATTAATTATGTGTTATAAATCATTTTAGCCTTTTTAATTTAGTTTTCAGAAACTATTTACTATTTTTTATAATTTAAAAAGGGAAAACTGGCTATTTAAATAACAGTCCATTTGTATTTCAATTTTAACCTAAATTAAACCCCAATTCCCCAGCCCAATTTAATTTAAACCCGACCCTTACCCAGTTAAATCCTACCCAAACCTGGATCCCCACCAACCCTTTTGAATCTAGGCCGTTGATCATTCAGATCAACGACCAACATTTCACCTACCTAAAATAAACCCAAACGACCCCCTTACCCTAAATCATTTCTACTAACCCGCCGCCCTTGAATCCCTTCTCCTCTCAAACTCTCTCTGAAAATCTAAGGCTAACCCTAGCCGCCGCCACTCAAATTCACCCTAAACCCCTTCAATCTTCACCTAATCCATGGGCTCCCATGGTTGTTTGAGATGTACACTCGTCTCCTATGTCTCCTTGTGGCCTGCTTTCATGATTCCATGGAAATATCTCAAAGAGATCTAATCTAGATCCTGTTCGTTTTCTGTCTCTGGTGTTTTTCCGGCCATCCATAGCCGATCGAGTCAGATCCATGGCTTTTCCGGCTAGATCGGTAACTTTTCGAAGTTTTTTCTCACTTTCTGGGTTCTCTGAAACCTTAACCTTTAAGATATTTCGATTTTCTTTTAGATCCATCTTAGATTTGTGTGTGTTATGATCCTTTTAAGTGTTTGCCTCAAAGCTTTTCCGATTTTTCAAAGCGACTCCCCGTCTTCAAAAATTAGGGTTTCTTAAACTCTTTTTAAAAAGATCTCTTCTCCGATTTTCAGTGTTGTTTTATAATTTTACCATACTTAAACGATTTGCTTATGTTTTTTCTTCTACTTGGTTCATCGTGTTAAAAACCCTAAATGTTTTGGTTCTATCTGGGGTTCTGAGACTCTCTTTGTTTATTTTATATGCATGCTTGGTTCGATTAAATTTTTTGTGTTTGAATCTTTTTTCTTGTTTGAATTATCTGATTCTGAGTTCTTACCATTTTCAACTCGACTATTGCATAAACCCTAACTTTCTTAAAAGGTTTTCCTCACTTATTACTGTGAGTTCTTTACTTGTTTCTGACTTTCTTTACCTTTAGACTGATTTCTTCACTTTGGTTCTACGTGTGAGCCATGACTGCTTGACCTTGTTGATTACCATGCTTTGAATAGTCCTTAGCCTATTCATGTCACTCTTGTATGTTTATGTTCATCTAGTTTGATCCTTTTTGTCAATATGTTTGACCCTGCATGTCTGATACGCTCGTTCATTCCTTTCTATTTATATGTTGAAGTGCAGAATCATGAACGTTTCTTGATTGATTTTGATTTCCTTAAGTGATGGTTTAATTGCAAAGTTTTCTTATAAACCCTAATTTTACTCGTTTGTTTAAGTGATTGATTCCTTCCTTTATTTGCTGTGATATTTCACCCTGCTGAATCCTTTCCCCAATTAAGTATATTCTGTACCTAGACTCAATTGTATACTCTATATTTTACTATCCCTTATATGGTCAGAAATCAATCTTTCTCAAATTGGTTTTCTTTCTTTAATTATTCCTGTCAGTATCCGTTTGAACAATAATTCCTTGATTAAAGGAAAGTACTTGTATTAATTGATTCTGATTGTGATTATTTCTATGTTTGTGTTAAAACTTTACTTGTTACCTTATTCTCTACTCGTTTTCAAAAGCTATAAATACCCTACCCTCTCTTCTTTAAACACACAAACAACTGAGTTCAGAACACACACTTACACACTCAACACTCTCTCTTTCTCTGCTACTACTTGTGCTACTGCTTTGTCTAACCGGCTAAAAGCCAAGGCTAGACTGTGGAATCCTACTTGCTTTACCTTTCTGCACCTTGCTTTCTCTTCTGGTATGTCCTAGTTAATTTTAAAAGCTTCAACAACAACATGCTTCTTTAATTGTTTCAGTTTCTTTCATTCTTGTCTACTTCTGCTTGTGGTTCTGTTAAGATGCATTACTAGCATGCTGTAATATCTCCCCTTCCCCTTTAGATTAATGCACTCCCCTATGTGAGTTTCAAGGTATACTCTGTCAATCACTTATTGTGTACTCGCCATCCCAAGTCCCTATCCTTTCAATGTGCTTATGTTCTTTCTGACTAGCCTGTGATCATGCAGTATCAGCTATTGCTGTGCATATCCAACTAGTCTTAAAACCCTTGATGGGGTTATGTGTTTACAGTCAAATGTATGTGTGTCCCAAATCCCTTGACCCCCCTTGTATAACCACTAATTCTGTGTGTGATCCCATCCTGGGAGTTTGAGTTTTGTTTACTACTATAACTGTCTTTAACCACCTCTGTTACCGTTACTTTCAACCTAGTTTTAAACAAACTCTTTTTCAAACTCTATCAAGCACTCTCACCTATACTCTTAGAATTTAGGTTCTACCCTTTTTGTGTGAGACTTGCGTTGGGACCCTTGAGCTCCCTCTGAACTTGGACACATAAGTGTTGGCCCTTCCACACTGCACTCATTCTGTTTGGTTATGCAAATCTGGGTGTGAGCATTTCCCGGGATCCCTTGAGGTCCTTAGGGAACTCTGACACACCCAGATATGAGAAAGGCATTGGAATAATATTGGCTTCTGAGGTAGTTCATTACATAACTCAGAGAGGAAGTCAAGATCAGGCTTCCTATGGTTGTAACTTCTTATTTTTGCACTTCTTTTGTAATTCAATCATTTGGTCTGTAATAATTTGTAAATAAGTATGGGGCTGGCTAGTGAAAATAGATGGAAAATATGCATGCTTTAGCTATCAAAAAGGGTAGAAAGCATGTTACTAGGTTTACATTCTTACTTGCGTAATAGAATCCATGCTTAGGACTCATTTCATACATTAGAGATCATGTTCCTAGGACTTATACTTATTGTTTTGAGCATGTCCATTTCACTATCACTGTCACACCTCCTTTTTACTATCCTCGAAAAGGGATATTGGGGAGTTTTCCAATTAAAGTGACATAAATCGAAATGGGGATTATTTATTTATTTTTAGAGTCGCCAATTAGAATATTTTAATTGGTGTCCCAAGTCACCGGTTTATTTTAAATCCCAAATCGAGGAAACTTCGACTTTCCTTTTGAAGTCTGCGAACCAGAAATTCTAAGTAAGGAATTCTGTTAATCCGAGAGAAGGTGTTAGGCATTCCCAGGTTCCGTGGTTCTAGCACGGTCGCTAAACTATTATAATTGGTCTATTATCTGATTTTAATACATGTTTTAGCCTATGGTGCATTTTTAACTCATTAACCGCTTTTAATTACTTTTAGGAAGATTTAACGTTATTTAAAACACGCCTTGAATCACGCCACATGAAATGCACCCGCGATCCACGACATATTTTATTTAACGTTGTTGAGAATTGGAGTTGGGTCACATGAAATGCACACTCGAGTTTAAGGAAATTGATTTAAATAGCGCGCCTAAGGCAACTACGCACTTTCAAGTTTGTGAGGGCAATGGAAACTTCACCTAATGACACACCTCAATTTTAAAGAATTCATATTAATTATCCAAGGGCCATGAGTTATCTAATGAAAATGACACACCTCAAATTTTCTATAAAAGCTAACTAGTTTTGTGAAGGCCATGGGCTTAGGGGTTTTATTTGGCATGGCACGCCTCAATTTATTTCAAAAGATTGTACTCAACTAAAACAACCAACGGATGTTGATGAATATTTTTGATAGGTACATGAGAGCTAATCGAAGCTAATTGCTAATATATATATATATATATATATATATATATATATATATATAGGACAACAAAAACAAAACACACGAAAGGAAAAGACAAAAAGAAAACTTTCCAAAAGTCTTAAGTTATTTAAGGAATTCACGTTACATAATTGATAATAGTTTAGTAAAGTGTTTCAATGGCCTACTATTATTTAAACAACAACTATACTGTAGTGTGCTTAAATAATTAACCCCATTTAAACAAATGATACTGGGAAAACAAACTCAGGTACAAAATGGATTAGCCATCAAAATGTTTAACCATAAAAAGTGCTAAACAATTCAAAACTAAACATGAAACCAATGATAGCAACAGTACCCAATGCACAGAATTTTACCAACAAACACCCAACCTAACATGATTAAGATTTAGCTTAAAGGAATCGAACAATTCTATGTTCTTATATCTCAAAGGAATCAAAATAATGCCTTATTACTTTCAATCCAAACATAAGAAAGAATGGAATCGAGTGTGAATTCTAACAAAACAATCACAGAGAAGATGGCCTTCACAATTAATTACATCATTTTTGGACTGAAATCCATACCTCAATCAACAGTAATACATTGTGAAATTAGCCCGAATAAAAGCAAGGAAAGGAGCAGAGAGCTCAGCGATGAGACAGACAGCAGCAGCAACAGCGAAATTGACCAAATAAGGTGTGAAATAAGAGTGAGCTCCAGCAGCGACTCTCTTATCAGCAGTAAAACAAATTAAAACAACTCAAACATGGACTGAGATCAGCAAATCGGAGCCTAGCTATGCGGAGAACAGCAAACCTATAAATAACGACACCTTTACAACTTGATTAAGCTTTGAAATTTTCAGAGAATATAAAGCATGTGAAACTGAGACTTGAATCAACTTTGTAACTCTTTTTTGGTTCAGTTTTGTTGTTTGTTTTTGAGATTTTGAAATTTTGAAATTCAGATATGGAATTCTAGAATTTTTAGCTGCTACTAGGGCTTAGGCGTGTGTAAGAGAGTGTGAATTGAGTGTGTATGAGTGAAGGGAGTCGCTGGTTTTGTGGTGTTTTCAGAAACTGAAAATGAAGAAGAGAACCCAGAAGGTCCGCCATTCCCTCTTCTTTCTTAGAGGTCTCATGGATCTTTTCGATCTCCCCCTCTTTAATGTGAGGGATTTAGGGTATAAAGAGGGGAAAAGGGTTAATGGGACAATGGTCTAGGCCTTTAAAATGGACTAGGGATTTAAATCAAATGGGTTGTTCCAAGCTGGCCTAGTCCGATTTTGAGCTACAAAATGACCCTTGTGCCTTTCTTTGTTTTCTTTTTCTTTTCTTTGATTTTAAAATCCGATTAATTAAAATCCTAAAAATTAAAAATCTTAAATTATCCATAAGTGTGAAATTAAACTAATTAGCTAATTGTAAAAATTATAAACAACACTTAATCCTAAATTAAAAGAGAAAAAATCAATAAAAGTGTAAAAGATGAAGCATTTTTTTGTAATTTTCAATTTTTTTATAAAACAAGTAACTACCGATTAATCCTAAAAATGTACAAAATAAAGCATAAATGCATTGCGTGATATTTTTGGTATTTTTCATGATTTAAATAAAATAAATGTGCACAGACAACTACAAGCAATTAACAAAAAATGCTACAAAAATCCACGAAATTGCAAACAATTGGAAAGATTTATTTTGTTTGAATTTATGGGAATAATTCATATAGGGCAAAAATCACATGCTCACAGCTGCCCCTCTTTGATCGGAAACACGAAGAGTTTTCGTGCAAAGATAAAGTGAGCGTATACGAGTAATTTTTGCCCGCTGAATACTCCGTGGGAAGCATTTTTGAAAATTTGACCGCACCCTGCTTCCAAGGTTCCTACATATCCTTGGATATAAAGGAATCAGGTCAGTGTAGTTCAGAAAGTTTTGGTAGCTGGACTACCATGAAGCTGTGATTCCATTGTTGTTGCTGCTGCTACTGCTTACTGAACTCCTTATTACACCATATCAAAATAAAAAGAAGCTATACTAGACTATGATCTATGCATTACAAAAATCCTATCTATATTTTCAAACTTGCTCTTGTGGTTCATGTTGCCTTGTTGACTTGTATTCTCCTAGCGAAATCCCTTTGTTGCCGACTTGAATTGTAATCTGAGATGTTTTCCCTTTTCTCCAGGTGGACACCTGATTGCTGAACTCGAATTATACTCTGAGATGCTTTCCCTTTCTCCAGGTGGATGCCTGACTGCTGAACTTGAATTGTATTCCTGTGCTCTCCAGGTGGGTGCCTGACTGCTGAACTTGAACTGTATTCCCGTGCTCTCCAGGTGGGCGCCTGACTGCTGAACTTGAACCATATTCTCGTGCTCTCCAGGTGGGTGCCTGACTGCTGAACTTGAACTGTATTCCCGTGCTCTCCAGGTGGGCGCTTGACTGCTGAACTTGAACTGTATTCCCGTGCTCTCCAGGTGGGCGCCTGACTGCCGAACTTGAACTGTATTCCTGTGCTCTCCAAGTGGGCGCCTGACTGCCGAACTTGAACTGTATTCTCGTGCTCTCCAGGTGGGCACCTGACTGCTGAACTTGAACCATCTTCTCTTGTTACTTGACACTGTTTTCCCTCGTACCTTGAACCATTTTCCTTTAAAACTTGAACTGTCTTCCTTCGAAACTACTTTACTTTGAAACTTGAGTTGTCTTCCCTTGTTCTCCAAGTGAGCGCCTGATTACAACAAAACAAACAAAACAAAAGAAATTTTCCTACCCCAGTTTGATATTGGGAACATTTGTGAGTGTTAACAAAACTATAAATCACCTGCGCTGCTGATGAAGGATGCAATGATGAGAGTAAAATTAATGGCTCGACTAGGATGTGCGTCTCCTAAACATGATTGAGCTTGCGGAAAACTATAAATTAAGCTTGACTAAAGTAAAAACTGACCCTATTCTTCAGGCGGGCCCCCCTGATTTCAAGAAAATTAAACATTGATAATCTTAAGAAAACTAAAAAAAATGACTCCTTTTTTTTCAAATCCAGATTTCCCTTTTTTTTCAAAATATCCTAGGAGAAAATTCGTCAGACTAGGTTTTCTATCTTAGGAGAAAGATTCATCAGACTAAGACGTTAATCATAGGAGAAAAATTCATCAAACTAAGATTGCGATCCTAGGAAAAGATTCGTCAGACTAGGTTCCCTTTTTGTTATCTTAGGAGAAAGATTCATCAGACTAAGATTTTTATCCTAGGAGAAAATTCATCAGACTAGGTTTTCTATTCTAGGAGAAAGATTCATCAGACTAAGATTTTTATCCTAGGAGAAGATTCATCAGACTAGGTTTTCTATCCTAGGAGAAAGATTCATCAGACTAAGATTTTGATCTTAGGAGAAAGTTCATCAGAGTAGGTCTTTTTTTTTTTGTATCTTAGGAGAAAATTCGTCAGACTAAGATTTCTATCCTAGGAGAAAATTCATTAGACTAGGTTTTCTATCTTAGGAGAAAGATTCATCAGACTAAGATTTCGATCCTAGGAGAAAAATTCATCAGACTAGGTCTTTTTTTTGTATCTTAGGAGAAAATTCGTCAGACTAAGATTTTTATAATAGGAGAAAATTCATCAGACTAGGTTTTCTATCTTAGGAGAAAGATTCATCGGACTAAGATATTTATTGAGAGAAAATCCATCAGACTAGGGTTTTTTATCCTAGGAGGAAAAATGTGAAGATCAATGGCAAGATTTAATACACAATAGTAAGACAAATAAAGGCAAAGATTTGAGAAACTTCCCTTTATCGGCTCTTCTCTTCTTTTCTTTTTCTTCTCTTTTTTTTGTTTGTTTTGAACCACTTTCCTTGCACTGCTTTTTTCCTGTTTCACACAAAGAAAAATTTATCAGTTTTGAAAATGGTGGTCGGTTTGTGGCCTTGAGTCTTGGGCAGCTTGGCTTCTGCTCAATCAGCTTGAGTTGGTTTCAAGAAACTTTTGTCCTGCATCACCTCTGATTGTTTCATACCTAGTGCCATTTGTATTTGTGGCTCAATCAGCCTTATCCCAACTGGAGATCTTTTCTTAGGTGGCCTTTTCCGATATCTCGAATGACTTCCTGCTTTTGAGCAATTTGTCTGTCAGAGAGAATCACAAGTTATCCTTGTTTGCGCCAAGTAGGCTGACAAGAGTCTTTTGGGGGAGCTTTTGCATGAATCCTCAAGTCATGTCGACAGTAACAACTGAGTGTGATGGACAAATTTAGTTTATGCAACTGAACAGCTGGTAGCAGATTTTGAAATCTTTTCTTGCTTGTTTTGACAAGGACCGACTCAGAGTGAAGGACACAATGATGCAAAGAAACAAGTATTAACAAGAAATGCCCTATGTCGGAAGGACAGAAGGAAGAGTTTTTTTTTCTTTTTCTTTTTAATAACTAGCCTTAATGATCATGACATGCATTTTGGACTCAACGACCTGATCTATCAAACTAATCCAATCCTCCCTTTTACTATTCTTATGACCTTTGAAGTCGGGCTTGTTCGTGCCAATCCTTTGCATCACCTTCATGACTCAATTTCGACTAGTGGTGCCTTGAGGGGTTTTCACCAACAAGTCTCTCTCATTTATTCATCTACACTTACCGTCGCTTTACAGTGCCTGTTAGGGTTTTCACTAGTAAGACTCTCTCATTTTTCTTTTTCTTTATTTTTGTGAGCAACTTGACAGTGTTCTATGTTGCGTGACAACGGTTGTTCATTGCATGCTTCTCTTGGAATTATTGAAGGCATATCGGGAGGTCTTTATTTGGAAGGTTTTGGATAGGGTTGGACAGAAGGGTCGGCATGAAGGCTTAAAGTACACTCAAAATGAAGGGTTGTGGACTTACAACTCTTGGAATTGACTCTTTCCAAAGTGAAACAAAATTTCTGCCCCAGTTTCAGCTATTGGGAATTTTTGATTTTTTTTTTGAATTCTTATTTGCTTGGACCAAACCGTGAGGCTGCCTACGTATCCTTTTTTTAAGGAATCAGGTCGAACGTAGTTCAAACATTTGACTAACTATTTTCATCTCTCGTTTTTTTCTTTGTTTTTTTTTGCTTTTATTTTCTGGGGGCATGGATCTCTGCCAGTTCTTTTCTTCTTCATTTTTTTTCTTGAAAATTGCCTCGGTTTGTACTCCTGGGACATGGACTTTTTTTTTTCTTTTTTCATTTTTTTTTGACTCTTGACTCTAAACTTGATTCCAAAAGAGGGTAGTCAAGGAAAATAACACAGGCTCAAAATGGGTAGCGAAGGATATAAAGTATTTGGATAGAAGAAAGAGGGTCTCCCAGTCTCGAGAGTGCCAAACATAGTATCTTTCGCGATCACAGCATTGACGAACATGTCTGTCCTCTTGGTGTGTCATGGTCACAAGTCACTTTCTATCCCTTAATGTCAAAATTTCTAACAAACTTCAATTGATTAAACATATCCAAGAGTCAAACCCGATCTTCACAATGATTTGAAGGTGAATTTTACTCGACCTTAATTCCAAAGTATTTCAACTCTTTATTCATCCTCAAATATGCATTTTCCTCAGTTGTCCAATTCAAACTTAAATCAATTTTCTAAGATCTGGCCAAAAATTCTGCATGCATGTCATGTCATTAAAACTAGCGGGAAAAGAACTAAGCATGGAATGACACAAAAGGAAAAAATGTATTTCATTGAGTAAACAACAAGACAAACAACCTAAAATCCGAGTTACAACCCTAAATAACCCGGCTAATGAAAATAGCAACAGAACAGAAAGACAAGACTCACATAAACAGAATGGAGGGATAGAAGGGTTTGACTAAATAAAACAAATAAAATCTGGATCACAACCCTAAAATAACCCAGATAATAGAAAAAATATCAAAACAAACTACCAAGATTCCTTCCTAGTGAGGAGGGAATGACTTTTCAATTGCTAGGCTTGACATTTAGCCGCAAATTTGCTCATCAGAATCAGCAGTGCCTTCTCCAATTTCAACATCATTAACTTCAGTTAGCAAGTTCCCGAGAGGATTCTCATACTCCATGTCACCAGGCATCATCCCCACAAAGTATGCACCATGATGTGCAGGTAAAGGATTCTGCGCGATATTCTGGGTGTCACTGTCTTGGATCACAATCAGGTTTTCCTGGATCATCCTTTCTATTTCTCTTTTCAAATCCCGACAGCTTTCAACATTGTGCCTCTGGGCATTGGAATGGTATTCACACCTTTTAGAAGGGTCAAAGCTTCTTGCACGGGGGTCCACATAATTTGAAGGAATAGGTGCAATCATGTCATACTGCTTTAATTTCTCATAACAAGCTTGCATAGGACTCTCCTATTGGTGTAAAATTATCTTTCAGCCTTTGTTCCCTTCTATACCTCTGGCCTAGATGTAGGTTATAGGGCATTTGAAAATTTTGTGGAGGCTGGTAGAGACGGTGCTGGTGCTCGCCTTCTGAGGTGTCTTGGTGGCTGGCCAACATACTGAGGTGGAGCGACAGAGTATTGTGGGTTCTGAGGGGGATAGTAATGCTCAGGGGAGTCATGGGAAACCTGATGAGGTTGCGCATACCTTCGAGATGTTCTTCTGGAACTTCTTCTCGACCCTGTTGTCATCATGATTTCTTCATCCTTCTCATTTGTGTCACTAAAATTATCAGATTCAGCCTAGACAGCCTGAGTTGCGGCTTTAAGAACTGCTTGACTTATAATTTTACCTGTCTTAAGACCATTCTCAATCATTTCCCCCATTTTGATTGCTTCCGAGAAGGATTTACCCACTGCGGACATCATGTTTTGAAAATAATCTGGCTCTTGAGCCTGAAGGAAGGCAATGATTAACTTGTGCTCATCCATGGGTGGCTTAACTCTGGCCGTTTGCTCTCTCCATTTAATGGCATATTCCCTGAAACTTTCAGTTGGTTTCTTCTTTAATTTTGAAAGGGAATTGCGGTCTGGGCAATGTCAATATTATATTGGAACTGTCTGACAAAGGCCTGTGTCATGTCATCCCAGACATACCAGCGAGACGTGTCTTGATCCATAAACCATTCGGAGGCTACTCCTGTAAGGCTTTCCCCAAAATAAGCCATCAACAATTCTTCATTTCTTCCCGCACCTCTCAGTTGATTGCAATACCTTTTCAGGTGAGCTATGGGATCTCCATGTCTATCATACTTTTCTAATTTGGGAGTCTTGAAACCAGGCAGCAAGTGGACATCGGGGAACATACATAGATCTTTGAAGGCAACACTCTTTTGACCTGCCAACCCTTGCATGTTTTTCAACCGTTGTTCTAAGCTTTTCACTCTTTGGGTCATTTCTTCCTGTACCATCTTTCGGGCAGGCTTCTCAATGTTTGTAGGAAGATCAAACGAGTACAAGTGGTACTCAGGATAGTAGTACTGCTCTTGCTATGTAGCAAATTGTGACTCATGATGAGGCTGTCCTTGACCACTGGCCCATGCTTGACACATTTCGGTCATTTGCTGTTTCAGTGTTCTATTTTTCTCAAACACAACAGGCTCTTGTTGAACTCTCTGACCCTGAGTCTCTTGAGCACTTGTAACAGCTTCGATGTCAGTTATCATTTTTCCTTGGATCTTGTGTTTCCAGCTTACCACAAACCGACCACCTCAACTTTCTTCATAATTCAAAACAAAACATGTTAGAATGGACTCAGTCGGTCCTTATTATTATCCATATTTTTTCATTTCTTCATTTTTTTTTCATTTCTTTTTAATGGTGATCGAACTTGATGTGGGTTGCCTACGTATCATGTGGGAACATGAATCAGATCTTGCGTAGTTCGGAAAGATTGGGAATAAGTAAATAAACTAACTCTTTTTTTGATTTTTTTTTTTGATTTTTCGAAAGAAAGACTTATAAAGAAGAAAAGGAATATTTTTGAATTTTGATTTTTCTTCAGCATTTTTGCAAAGAAAGACTTCTAAAGAAGAAAGATTTTTTTTTTTGAATTTTTTTCTGGAATTTCGAAAGAAAAACTTCTAAGAAAGAAAATATTTTTGGAATTTTATTTGAATTTATAAAAGAAATGCTTCTAAAAAAATGAAAATATTTTTGAATTTTGAATTTTCTTTTCAATTTTGATAGAAGAATGAAAATATTTTTGGATTTTTGGAAGAAATTAAAAAAAAATATTTTTGTATATATTTTTAAAAAAAAAAAACAATTTGGGTCTAAAAGAAAGTCTTTCTAAAGAAGCAAGTAATGGAAAATATTTTTTGATTTTTTTTTAAAAAAAATTGGGGTCTAAAAAAAGACTTTTCTAGAAAGGAAGTAAAGGAAAATATTTTTGGATTTTTTGAAAATTATGGGCCGGAACCGATGAGGTTTGCCTACGTATCTCACATCCGGTGAGAATCAGACTCGCGTAGTTCGCCCTTTTTAACGGAACAGGGAAACATGACTTTTTGAAAACATTGGATTATTTTTCTTTCTTTTTTTTTGAATTTCGGGAGAGTTTCAGAAATTTCAAATACCTACCTCTCACTCTTGATTTTTTTCCTTTGATTTTCTTTTTTCTCTTTTTTTTTTCATTTTCTTTCCCTATTCTAGAAGCCGGTCAACATGCAAGCCGAAACAAACAAATGCGCAAGTAGCACGTAAGATGCATCAGGATTGTCTTTTTAATTTGGGTACACCTGTCCTAGACAGACCTAACCCCTGTGTTGGATCCCCAAAGTCAAATGCACGTGATGCAAGCAAGCGTTCCTACTAGGGATCCGGCATGAGGCTGTGTTATACTAGGTTTAAAAACCTGGTAGTATTGTTCTAGACCTGGCTTACCCGAGCGGACAGCTCGAGCCGAGGGGGGGGGGCAGCGTACCGGGAATACAGAAGTTTTGCAACTTGTCCGAACCTCGTTTTAAAATTGGGATAAGACTCTAACAGAAAAGAAGTCACACGAAGTGCACACTTCCCAAATTATTTAGAAGACTCAGAGAGAGGATGATTTCATAGCAATTTATATACAGTCTAAACAATATCAAAGCGGTAAAAGCGGCATTTAGCATATTAGGCTCAACATGTAAAAATCAGATAAAACAAACCAACTATAACAGTTATTCTAAGCTCGAATTCTTAAACCCTAAACCGAAGTTCTGGGTTTGGGTCCCCAGCAGAGTCGTCAGAGCTGTCACACCTCCTTTTTACTACCCTCGAAAGGGGATATAAGGGAGTTTTTCCAATTAAAGTGACATAAATCGAAATGGGATTATTTATTTATTTTTAGAGTCGCTACTTGGAATATTTTAATTGGTGTCCCAAGTCATCGGTTTATTTTAAATCCCAAATCGAGGAAACTTCGACTTTCCTTTTGAAATCTGCGAACCAGAAATTCTAAGTAAGGAATTCTATTAACCCGAGAGAAGGTGTTAGGCATTCCCGGGTTCCGTGGTTCTAGCACGGTCGCTAAACTATTATAATTGGCCTATTATCTGATTTTAATACATGTTTTAGCCTATGGTGCATTTTTAACTCATTAACCGCTTTTAATTACTTTTAGGAAGATTCAACGTTATTTAAAACACGCCTTGAATCACGCCACATGAAATACACCCACGATCCACAACATATTTTATTTAACGTTGTTGAGAATTGGAGTTGGGTCACATGAAATGCACACCCGAGTTTAAGGAAATTAATTTAAATAGCGCGTCTAAGGCAACTACGCACTTTTAAGTTTGCGAGGGCCATGAAAAATTCACCTAATGGCACACCTCAATTTTAAAGAATTCATATTAATTATTCGAGGGCCATGAGTTATCTAATGAAAATGGCACACCTCAATTTTTCTATAAAAGCTAATTAGTTTTGTGAGGGTCATGGGCTTAGGGGTTTTATTTGCATGTCACGCCTCAATTTATTTCAAAAGATTATACTCAACTAAAGCAACCAACGGATGTTGATGAATACTTTTGATAGGTATATGAGAGCTAATCGAAGCTAATTGCTAATATATATATATATATATATATATATATATATATATATAAAGGACAACAAAAACAAAACACACGAAAGAAAAAGACAAAAAGAAAACTTTCCAAAAGTCTTAAGTTATTTAAGGAATTCACGTTACATAACTGATAATGGTTTGGTAAAGTGTTTCAATGGCCTACTATTATTTAAACAACAACTATACTGTAGTGTGCTTGAACAATTGACCCCATTTAAACAAATGATACTGGGAAAACAAACTCAGGTATAAAATGGATTAGCCATCAAAATGTTTACCATAAAAAATGCTAAACAATTCAAAACTAAACATGAAACCAATGATAGCAACAGTACCCAATGCATAGAATTTTACCAACAAACACCCAATCTTAACATGATTAAGATTTAGCTTAAAGGAATCGAACAATTCTATGTTCTTATATCTCAAAGGAATCAACATAATGCCGTATTACTTTCAATCCAAACATAAGAAAGAATGGAATCGAGTGTGAATTTTAACAAAACAATCACAGAGAAGATGGCCTTCACAATTAATTACATCATTTTTGGACTGAAAGCCATACCTCAATCAGCAGTAATATATTACGAAATTAGCCCGAATAAAAGCAAAGAAAGGAGCAGGGAGCTCAGCGATGAGACAGACAGTAGCATCAGCGAAATTGACCAAATAAGGTGTGAAATAAGAGTGAGCTCCAGCAGCGACTCTCTTATCAGCAGTAAAACAAATTAAAACAACTCAAACAGGGACTGAGATCAGCAAATTGGAGCCTAGCTATGCGGAGAATAGAAAACCTATAAATAACGACACCTTTACAACTTGATTAAGCTTTGAAATTTTCAGAGAATATAAAGCATGTGAAACTGAGACTTGAATCAACTTTGTAACTCTTTTTTGGTTCAGTTTTGTTGTTTGTTTTTGAGATTTTGAAATTTTGAAATTCAGATATGGAATTCTAGAATTTTCAGCTGCTACTAGGGCTTAGGCGTGTGTCAGAGAGTGTGAATTGAGTGTGTATGAGTGAAGGGAGGCGCTGGTTTTGTGGTGTTTTCAGAAACTGAAAATGAAGAAGAGAACCCAGAAAGTTCGTCGTTCCCTCTTCTTTCTTAGAGGTCTCATGGATCTTTTCGATCTCCCCCTCTTTAATGTGAAGGATTTAGGGTATAAAGAGGGGAAAAGGGTTAATGGGACAATGGTTTGGGACTTTAAAATGGACTAGAGATTTAAATCAAATGGGTTGTTCCAAGCTGGCCTAGTCCGATTTTGAGCTACAAAATGGCCCTTGTGCCTTTCTTTGTTTCCTTTTTCTTTTCTTCGATTTTAAAATCCGATTAATTAAAATCCTAAAAATTTAAAATCCTAAATTATCCATAAGTATGAAATTAAACTAATTAGCTAATTGTAAAAATTATAAACAACACTTAATCCTAAATTAAAAGAGAAAAAATCAATAAAAGTGTAAAAAGTGAAGCATTTTTTTTGTGATTTTTTTTTATAAAACAAGTAAATGCCGATTAATCCTAAAATTGTACAAAATAAAGCCTAAATGCCTTGCGTGATATTTTTGGTATTTTTCATGATTTAAATAAAATAAGTGTGCACAGACAAATACAAGCAATTAACAAAAAATGCTGCAAAAATCCACGAAATTGCAAACAATGAGAAAGATTTATTTTGTTTGAATTTATGGGAATAATTCATATAGGGTAAAAATCACGTGCTCACAATCACATCACTTAGAAAATCCTGCTTTAAATGTGTTAATAATCGGTGTTTCTGTTATCATGTTCTTACTGCCATGCACACTTAGAGATCCTGTTTTAGGCTAAATAAACATATCATCTCTGCATATCCCGGAATTTATGTTTAAACACTGTAATACTTGTGCATATAGAAATCCTGCTTAGGATTCTGCATATACATCATTCTGCATCTCTGCACATTAGATACCATGTCTTCAGGATATTCGCTTAAGCACACTTAGGCTAGCTATGAACGCGTAAAAGGGAGTAAAACAATTTTACTTAGTCTTTACGGCCAACTGGCAATAATTCTATGTGTCGAACACTTAGAACATCGTGTTTAGGTAATAATAATCTCCAAACCGTCTTAGCAATTCTGAATAACTACTGAATACTACATTGTTTTACGCCTAGGCAAGCCTTAGGTAATAACCTGAATAAAAACTGGAATTTCTTTTGTTAACTAACAACTGCTACAACCAGCAGTCAGGCCTGATTCGGACTTCTTTTTTGAGTTATATAATGAATCTGGTTCTGACTCAAACACCTTACTTTAAGATTTTAAAATTCAGACCTTAACTGTTTAAGTCATGCTATTTATATGCATTGTTTGCGGAGGTATATCTGAGCCTTCTATTTGCTTATATGTTTCCCCTAATTGCAGTCTTATGTGTTTTGTATGTCGCTTTAGCATTTTACCTTTAAACCTAAGAGTCAGCCTAGAACCTCCTTTTTATAGGAATGGAAGTCCTAAATTCCTCCGGGACTGATAGGAAAGGGACGGGTAACAGCATGCAATAGAGGTCGATACCAATCCTTGCTTTAATACCTTCACGGAGTGGGAAGGGTAGATATGGACATGATGACCAGTGCGCTAATACCACGTGTATCCCCTCTTCTGAGGAGTATCATACCGGGTATTGCATTGATGTGATCCATATTGCTAACAAATCTAGGACCCTTTTTACATTCATAAGCATGTTTAGATTATAAATCTTTTCGAAACCTTTCAATAATTATTTTCAAACACTTGTGTGTTTAACTTAAATCCCCTCTTATTTGAGCCCTACTTGTCCACCTGCTAATTGAATAAATTCACAAAAAATTATTTGGCTGGGAACCACACTAGTGGATCCTGAGGGGTGCCTTACACCTTCCCCTTAGAATAATTTCAAGCCCTTACCCTATCTCTGGTTATCAAACATAGTTGTAGTTGAACCATATAGGTGCCCTAACGCACCTTAAAATCATTAGGTGGCGACTCTTCAAATACCCAATTCCCAAAAGAAAATGAGTCATTACACCCCATGAGTGTCGAAACCCGGAACTCCTCTCCGATGGAAGGGGAAAAAGGGGGCGCGACACCAAACAAATTTTTCTAAATTTTTCAAGCCTAAATCACTAATATTGTTGGACTAAAACGGCCCAAAGATATTCTTAACATGGTGTGATATTATCCGTTTTGGGCCAAGCCCGTACGATTTTTCCTAAAAGGCCTCACATCATTTAAAAGATCCCTATACCTTATATGTAGGCTCCCAGTTTTTTCAGCTACCAATGTGGACTTTGTTCGCACACCCAACAATCTCCCTCTCGAACTAAGTTCCATGTGGCCCATTGTCACAATCCACAGGTTAATTTCCCCCTCGAACTAAGTTCCATGTGGCTCACTACCACGATTCACGGGTCTCCCCTTCGAACTAAGCTCCATGTGGACCATTGTCACGATCCACGGGTCAATTTCCCTCTCGAACTAAATTTCGCTCACTACCACGATTCACGGGTCTCCCCCTCGAACTAAGCTCCATGTGGCCCATTGACACGATCCATGGGTCAATTTATGTGATTCACTGTGTGCCACCCACATTGTTAGAGTATTATGGCAACCGAAGTCCGCAACTAGCTTCTTCTTGTGTGCACGCGCGGACCACATCATTACTTTGCCATCCCCATACCCGTTCGTCGAACCTAGGCTCTAATATCAATTGTTGGACTAAAATGACCCAAGAATATTCTTAACATGGTGTGATATTGTCCGGTTTGGGCCAATCTCGCACGGTTTCTCTAAAAGGTCTCACACCATTACGAGATTCCTACACTTTATATATATACTCCCAATCTTTTCAGTTACCAATGTGGAACTTTATTCACGAACCCAACAAATATTGAGGTGGATTATGGCTTGGTTGGTTAACGTTTGAATATCTAAGGTTTTGAAATTTTATAGAACATAATTTTAAGGAAAAATTGTATGTTAGGGTTACTTCTTCAAAAATGTTTTCCTATTAGTTTGTGTGACGTCTGGGTCCCGGATAGAGTATCTTTTATTCCACCAAATACTAACAAAAAGGATCATTTCAAATTAAACTTTGAAAACATATCTATCTAAATAAATACCCATAATGTGGAGTAAAAGGAACACTAACTATATTTACTTATAATACACAAGATGCTTGATGATATAGACGAACAATCGAATGACATATCTACCAATCTTTCTGACGTACGTTTATTGATTATATATAGAAGATGTCATATCCACTAACTAAAAAGTTAAACAAAAACAATTAAGCTAGCTATATTTATTTTATTTCAAGAATTAGTTTTTATTTTTCAACAAAGTCAAAGGAAAGAGCAATTTTTCTCTCTTTGAAACCTCAAGGATACAGATAGTGCGAAAATTTTGTTAGTAGCAAGAGAATATCGTCAAAATAGCACGTGCTAGCTAGTTTTCGGACTGGTCATTTAAAAATAGCCAGCGTTATCAAGTCATTGAAAAAAAACCACTATTTTGCTGCAATAGAGATCGGTCCAGCATAATATACTAGAGTTCGATGCACCTATGTATGAACTTCCAGCATATTATGCTGTACCGATATATTTTGCTGGCTCCAATATAATATACTGGAGTTCCAATACTCCAGTATAATATACTAATATATTATGCTGGAATATTTTTTGGATTTTGAACAATATTTTCGTTCAAATTTATTTTTACATGAAAAATGATTAAATTTCGATGACTTTTAAAACTGTGACTATTTTTGAATGACCACTACCATTTTTGAATTTCTCCCGAGAATATCAATTAGCATTTAGAAATACAACAATTGGCCATTTCCTACCGCAGAAGTGTTTGGTGCTAAAGAGATGATAAAAATTTACGAAAAACTATCAAAATTTTATAATACATACATTTTCACAAAAACATCGTTGTGAAGTTGGTTTAGGCACCTATGACAGCTTGAGAAGGACAAACATCACTAAAAATTGGAGTGAGATGGCACATACTCTTTTAACTTTTAGAGTAGGTTTGGAAAGTTATTCTGTAATTGGAATTGGTGTAATTAGTAGGGTAGTAATTATACAGTCTAGTAATTATACAGTTGTGTAATTACGACGACCTATTTAATTGTCATAGTGTAATTACAGTGTAATTACATGCTTACTGTTTGGTTGCACAAGTGCAATTACATAATTAAATTAAATTTTAAATTAAGTAATTATTAAAACTTTAAAGTTAATATAATAATATATACCTATAAATTTTTATAAGTATAAATGATATTATATTGGGTATTTAAGATGTATATTTTTTCGTGAATATACATTAATTTAGTAATCATATATTTATAACTAATATTGTAAAAATAATTTATATATATTTTTTAAATTAATAATATTTAGTTTAGATACTTACAACAATTAAAAATATACGTTTTATAAGAACATCATGGAATTCATGTTTGATAAAATAAATTAATTTATAAATATAATGTCATAACATTAGTCAAATATTTCACAAAACTAATCTATTAATTCTAACTAAAAAATGAACAACATGCAATGTGAGCCAATACTACTAAAACAAGTAAATTAGAACCATGAATATAGCTCAATTTCAAAATTCAAAAAAAAAATAAATTAGTTTAACATATGTCAAATTCTGACATAATATAGTAAGTTCCACTACAACTTAAGATTAGGAAACATGACAAGTTTATAACCACATTCAACAATGAAATTCCACTTTAATTGCATTACTCATTATATGCCAGGTTTGTTTATGACTCATTAATATTTTTAATATTAGGAGGTGTAGTTTCAAAAAATAAAAAATAAAATATAAGCAATTACATGGAATCACAAGAAGTAAAGATAGAGAAACAAAGGATAAATAATGTACAAAGAAAATATATTTTAAAATTTCAAAAGAAATTAAAAAGTAAAAATACAATTAAAAATTAAAATAATAGAAATAAAAAGTTATAAAGAAAATATAAATTAATTACTTGGAGAGTGTAATTACACCTCTCCAATTACACCCAATTCAATGCTGATCAAGTAATTACTTGGCCAAATGCCAAACTATGTAATTACACTCAATTACATTCAAATCTATTTTCAAGGTGGCTTTTCAAACATACTCTTAACAATAATTTTTAGGTTCAATTCATGGAAATGAAATTGCTTCTGATAGAAAAATTTGTACCCGTAAAATTGAAGAGAAGGATGATGACAGAGCACAAGGCTTCTGCTAAAGTGCATACCAGGACTTAAAACCATATTCTGAAGTGAAACAATCAACAAAAGGCAAAGGTGCAACAGTCAATTTTAGAGAAGAAAGAAAAATTGATTTTCTAGTCAATTGATTTTCACTAGGTTACAACCACAAAGTGACAAGTGCAGTGCCACACTGTTTATTTTTTAGTCCAAACCTCAAAATGGCATAAATTCACCATTCACAGCTGTAGTCAAGTCAACCAACTCGGAAAGAGAACCTTTTCCTTATTTTCATGCACACTCGTTTTGATCGCACCCCTAATTCCCTAACCTATTGAAAACGTGTGAATTATCTTATCTAAAATTTGTATTTTTTAAAAAGTATATTTCTTACTTGTTCTGTTCCAGTTTATCTAAACCTATTTTTTTTTGGCCCATTTAAAAAAGAATGACTTTTTTCTAAATTTGGTAACAATTTAACTTAAACTTACAATTTTACCCTTAATGATAAGTTTCTATAGCCACACAAATACTATCGGCCACTTTTTGACTTGTTTAAGACCACAAATTCCATAAATCTTCATTTTTTCTTAAATTTTGTGCCCAATCAATTTACAAAAATTGGAACGGAGGAAGTATTTATTTATCTTAGATTTACAACACATTATCAACATGCCAAAATTATTTACTTAGGACAGACTCAAATGGAGACTTGTGCAGTTATGCTTACTCTGTTTTGATATTTCTTCCCCTGAACTTCATGGAATTTAATTTAGACATTTCAATTCTGTTGGGATATATACTATTAATCATGAGTTTGGTTTAGATATAGTATTTATTATGAAATAATTGTTTATTCAGTTTTAATAAAGTTTTAAATAGATCATATAATAGTTTGTGTCCTTTGCTTATATAGTAGATGATTTAGTGTATAGAGTTTAGCTTATACACGGAAGATTAAATCATCGGTTCTTATAAGTATAAAGTTTGAGTTCACAATCTAATGATGGAATTGGACAAACCATCAGGAATGATTGTAGCACAAGATTAAATATAATTAATCTTGATTATGGGAATGGTTTAATTCCAACTTCTTGTGCTAGTACATTTTGTATGTATTGAACGGACCAGGTAGAGATAAGTATTTTATACTGACTTAATAAAATAAACTCTCTAGCCATTAAATGTACTTATACTCTTAATCTTGATATAATTATTATTAGCTGTGTATATTATTATTGTTTTGATTTATTAAAAGGCGAGATTCTTTCGTGGGTCAATATGCCTGGTAAATTGGATAATAATAATATACATTGGCGAAGTAATAGTTAGTTGATGGAATCCATGTCTCGGTTTAGAGATTGATGATATACCTTTATGAAAGCTTATAAGTTTGCATGTGTAAACCCGGCCGGTGGATTTTGTATCCGACACATGAAATAAGTTAAGCGAAAGTCTAAAGGAAATAATCAATAAATTAAATCGTCAGTAATTTAATTTACTTGATTAGTATCTGAATCTTAATATGGGGAGTTAAATAAGATTTAATGGATGAATTTCGAAATTGGATAAGGAGTGCAATTACGGATTTTTAGTGGAATAATTCGTAATTAATTATGGTAGATATTAATTTCGAAAATTAGAAATTAATTCCATAATTGAAGCCTTGTTAATTAAATTCTGTGGTCCCTACTGTGCCTAAATAATAGGAAATAAAGGAATCATTTTTCTGGTGGAAAAGAAAACCCAACAGGTTTTGGAAAAGGGTCTTAACCCTTAAAACTTGTGCTATAAATACATAAGGTTTTCCACCTAGAAAGATGAGTAGATGGTGGCTGAAATTTTCAGCCAAGTTTTCCTAGAAATTTCGCCCACACGAAATTGCTATTTTCGGGTATTATTTGGGTAACACAGTAGAAGACCGTGGAACGTTCGAGGATCACGATTGTGCGGGTGATGGAGATTCCATTGAGAAGTTATGGAACTGAAGGCTCACGTGGTAGAAGAGATATGTTCACGCTTCAAGAGGTAACCCGTGAAATCCCGTTTATGCTAGTTGTCTAAATTACATGTGATTTTGATACTGGGATTGCTTCCGCTGCATATAATAATCCATCAATTGGTATCAGAGCTCACTCACATCTAATTAGATAACTAAGTTTTTCATGAAACAAGAATATGGTGTTTATGTGCATTTTTTGAATTACATATATATGTGGTTTTCTGAAAAACTGCACTGCTGTTTTGTGAATTAACTGTGCATAATTTATGGATTATTCTTATAATCATGAGATATATGTTTTCTTATTGATATTTGATTGAGATTATCTGAATTTTTTGGGGTAAACCCTAGAAAAACGCAAAACCTGTTTTTGACCGAATAGCCGGAATTTTCGGAGGTCAGCGAACTTGACGGACTCCGATTGAGCTGAAATATGGTAGGTCCATCGGAAACGCCGTGGTGAGAAAAACTCATTGCTTTAGCAGTGAATCATGGTATTTTTCGGCGTTTTGAGGTCGTTTGAACTGTGTTTTGGACGTTTTTCTATTTTCTGGAAATTATTTCTTAATAATTTTAATTCTTTTTTAATTCAATGGTGTTGGGGATGACTCCCCATGGTCCCCATGATTAAATACTAGTCATATAATAGGTTTACACATTGACTATTAGCAAATAAACGTGTTGTTGTATTAAATTCAATAATAGAGGTGTAAGATTTTATTGACTAGGTCTTACAAGGTATAATTCATATTGTGTAATGATATAATTATTTTGTAAGAAAGTAAAATTCTCTATTTGATATCCTGGATGACTAATGATTGGAGCGTTTGGCATGTTTGTGCATAAAAAATTTCTCAAATTTAAGTTTATATTTTCATGCCCTACGTGATTACTAGTTTGGATTTTCGATGAAGAATTTTGTTCTCTGATTGGAGGTTCTAATTAAGTGAAATATGACGGTATGTTGTATGAGTTTTATAATGTTGGTATGACTTTTAAGCTATGGTCTACCATAAAATAATTTTATGAGCTAAATATATATTCACTTGTAAATTGAGAATTTTATGAGTAATAAATAGTTACCACTGAAGTGGTTTGTTTATTTGAACTCATGAAAAATTCTTAGTAAATTTGTACATGTGAAATTATATCTATTCATGGATTGAGCATTATGATTAATAAGTAGGATCCACAAAATGGTCTATTTATTTGAGTCATTGAAATATGTTTAATATACCATGTGAAAATTATCCTTGAGAAATCTACATTAATGGTGGAGGTTCATAACTAGAAAAAGAGTATTTATCTTTGGGTACTAGTGAAACTAACTCCACCCATGAGAAGAGATATTGGGGTTTTCACTGAACGGGAGAAAATATAATATCTCAGGTTCTTATGTATTTAATAAAAGGATAATTTATTGCAAAAGGAGATATTATATATCCTAGAAATAGGAAGAAAATAATATATGCCTTCAGCTCATAGTGTAATTATAAGGAGAATGGAAATCAATATCATATTTATTTTAATTCATGAAACTACTTAAAACGGTTATTCTCCGAGTTTGGTTACAGGCTAGTGGTCATGAATTTGACGGACTCCGATTAACCTGAAACTTGGTGGGTTCATCGAAAACGATCTAGTGAAAAAAAAACTCCTTGCTATGCAGTGAATCATGTTGTTTTTTTGGCATTTTGAGGTCGTTTAGATGGGTTTTCAAGCAGTTTATTAAATTGAATTTGTTATAAATATGAAAAATTATTCTTTATATATCGGCTATATTTGTGTTAAATCTGAAACATGATGATTTAACTTGATATGATATATAGCAAGAATGCAAATCACATGGATTTAATCCTGACTACGCCAAAAAAAAATTATTCGAATTTGGTCTAGTTTTTGGCGATCATGAATTTCACGATCTCCGAATGACCTGAAATTCGGTAGGATTATTGGAAACGATCATTTAAGAAGAACTCACTGTTGTGTAGTGAATCACATCGTATTTTGACGATTTGGGATCGTTTAGGTGAGTTTTTTGGAGGTTTGACGGATTAAAATGTGATTTACATACGAAAAGTCATTCTTTCTATCATTTTATATGTCTAATCTGGAACATGATAACACATGTTGATTTGACATGAATTGGTATATGATAAAAAAAATGTAGGTCATATTTTAAATTCTTAAAAAAATGCTTAAAATGATAATTTTCCAAATTTGGTCGCAATTTTTGATTGATATGAAATTTGGTAGATTTATCAGAAATAGTCCAGTCAACAATAATCACCACTATACAGTGTGAAATATTAATTTTAGTATTTTAAGACTGTTTAAATGGGTATTGAGCATTTTTTTTTAATGTGAAACTTAAGCCTCAGAGAAAAGTTCGTGGTTGTGATAAAGTGGTGATGGGAATAAACCCCTATGGTCTTCATTTTTTTATTTATAGTGAGATAATAAATTTATGCGTTGACATTAGGTCTTCCTCCATATCGGATAAATTTATTATGAACTCACTGGCTATAGTTACTAGTTATTGATAACCAGTATTAACTCTCCATCTGAGCTTAAAGGGTTGAATCAATTTTGTAACTACAATACAATCATGATTAAGTGGTGATAGAAATATATTTCTATGGTCTTCCACTATTAATTTCAAGTGAGTAATAAATTTATGCGTTGACTTTAGGTCTTCCTCCATATCGGATAAATTTATTGTAAGCTCACTAGGTGAAATACTAGTAATTGATATCGTGTACTTACTCTCCATCTGAGTATACATGTTGGATCAATGAAACTAGAGCTATTAAAAATGATGTTCACTTGACTTAAATTAACAGTATACTCTCCATCTGAGTTGGGTCTGTTTTAATTATTGGAGTGAATAATCTGGCATTGCATATGTATGTTGCATGAGTAGTTCTTTCCCATCGAAATTGCTATTCAAGATGCATGACATATATGTGTAGTGTGTTTTAAATTTTTTGTATTAAAAAGTTATATACAATTGACTGAAAATAATAGTATGCTCTCCATCTGAGTTGGTTCTATTTATTTTTGGATTGTATAATTCTTGCATTATATAATATACTTTGCATGAATAATTCTTTTCCCATCGAAATTTATTATTCCAGATGCATGTATGTATATAAATATTGAATGCAGTCTGAATTTTACTATTCAGTGTTTTGACTTATTATGATCTATTTAATATTTTTATCTCAACTCCACAATGATTTTATGCAATTTGTCGTATTACTTGTTAAAATTTTCTTTTAGTGATAAGGCATTAATTTTAAGGATGCAATATATGTACTTTTGTTAGAAGGAATTTAATTCCGGTTTCTGGGCAAAATAAGAGATGGATATTTGTTTTATTTTTCGAATAACTCTTGAGTTATTGAGCTTAATAAACACTTTATCTCTTGTGGTACATGAATGCATGACCTTGTTATTATATATTGATGTCTCTCCTGAACAGAACAATATTAGTCTACCTCATAAGAGAATATGTTCTTCAAAATTGAGTAAAACTTATCTGTGCACTTTTATCTAAGTCATATTAATCTGGATAGGATTTCAAGTTGGTCAAGTATGGACCTTAAGGTTCATTGAAAGTAGAGGCACTACCAACTTGTGGATCCTGTTTGGAAGGAAATTTGACTAAAAGATGTTTCCCTTTAAAAGGAAATAAAACTAGTGATAAGCTAGAATGAATCCTTTCTGATTTGTATGGTTAAATGAACATACTCGTAAGAGATAGATTTTGAGTATTTTATGACGTTCATAAATGATTACTCAAAATATTAATATATTTATTTGATGCACTGTAAGTCTTAATGAATTAAGTAATTCAAGGTTTTTAAGACTTGAAATAGAGAAGCACCAAAGAAATATATTAAGTTACTACAATTTGATTGTAGTGGCGAGCATCTCTCTAAAGAGTTTTTTAGTTACATATCAGAATAGGGATTACATCTCAATTGACTACACCGTAAACTCCATAATAGAGTCGTGTAGTAGAAAGAAGAAATAAGTCTCTTTTGGATATGGATAGACTAATGACGTGTTATTCAGATTTGCCTTATTTATTTTTGGAATATTTCCTGGAAACTTCAAATTACATTCTGAATTTAGTTCCTTCTAAGCTAGTACCTGGGACATCTATAGAACTGTGGACTGAATGTAAGCTTGGTCTGTGGCATGTTCAGATATAGGATTATCCCGCATATGTGCTGAAAGGGAAAGCAGATATGTAAGTTGGAACTAAGGATGGATAGGTGCATGTTTATCGAATATCCAAGAAAACGAATGAAGCTTTATTTTATTGTCCTAAAGAAAATAAGGCAATTGTTAAAACAAATGCATTTTTCTAGATAAGGACTGTTTAATAAAACATGTTCCTAGAAGTAAACTATTTTTACAGGAACTGGGCAAAGAAATAACTAGATGTTCAAGAACATCAAAACCCACACGTCAGAATTGACGTTCCATTGCATTTAAGTAGTGGGAGAACGTTAATAGACATAATATGCCTTTATCGAGTGGGAGTGATGTTTGAACATTGAACACTATAGTAAGAAGTCACTAATATTTCAATGTCGTGAGGTAACGAAGGTAATATTAGTGGTACTTCGTCTTAGTGGGAGAAAGCTAAAGAAAATTATAGTTCGGTGTTCATTCTTGGGATAGTTTCGGTAACAGGATCTCTGAAGAGTTTAATACCAAACTAGATAATTACGACAAAGTACTACTGGACAAATATTGCATCAGATATAACTTGGCAAGATTCTTTAACAAAACCTTATTTGGTGAAGACTTTTAATAGTCATGTAAAAGAATGCCTGAGAAAGTTGTAGATGCATGGTTATGAGTCTAAGTGGGAGATTGTTGGGGCATATACTATTAACCATGCATTTGGATATAGTATATTCTAATAATTATCATGGTTAAAAGTCTAAGTGGGAGATTGTTGGGATATATACTATTAACCATGAGTTTGGTTTAGATATAGTATTTATTATGAAATAATTGTTTATTCAGTTTTAATAAAGTTTTAAATAGATCATATAATAGTTTGTGTCCTTTGCTTATATAGTAGATGATTTAGTGTATAGAGTTTAGCTTATACACGGAAGATTAAATCATCGGTTTTTATAAGTATAAAGTTTGAGTTCACAATCTAATGATGGAATTGGACAAACCATCAGGAATGATTGTAGCACAAGATTAAATATAATTAATCTTGATTATGGGAATGGTTTAATTCCAACTTCTTGTGCTAGTACATTTTGTATGTATTGAACGGACCAGGTAGAGATAAGTATTTTATACTGACTTAATAAAATAAACTCTCTAGCCATTAAATGTACTTATACTCTTAATCTTGATATAATTATTATTAGCTGTGTATATTATTATTGTTTTGATTTATTAAAAGGCGAGATTCTTTCGTGGGTCAATATGCCTGGTAAATTGGATAATAATAATATACATTGGCGAAGTAATAGTTAGTTGATGGAATCCATGTCTCGGTTTAGAGATTGATGATATACCTTTATGAAAGCTTATAAGTTTTCATGTGTAAACCCGGCCGGTGGATTTTGTATCCGACACATGAAATAAGTTAAGCGAAAGTCTAAAGGAAATAATCAATAAATTAAATCGTCAGTAATTTAATTTACTTGATTAGTATCTGAATCTTAATATGGGGAGTTAAATAAGATTTAATGGATGAATTTCGAAATTGGATAAGGAGTGCAATTACGGATTTTTAGTGGAATAATTCGTAATTAATTATGGTAGATATTAATTTCGAAAATTAGAAATTAATTCCATAATTGAAGCCTTGTTAATTAAATTCTGTGGTCCCTACTGTGCCTAAATAATAGGAAATAAAGGAATCATTTTTCTGGTGGAAAAGAAAACCCAACAGGTTTTGGAAAAGGGTCTTAACCCTTAAAACTTGTGCTATAAATACATAAGGTTTTCCACCTAGAGGGATGAGTAGATGGTGGCTGAAATTTTCAGCCAAGTTTCCTAGAAATTTCGCCCACACGAAATTGCTATTTTCGGGTATTATTTGGGTAACACAGTAGAAGACCGTGGAACGTTCGAGGATCACGATTGTGCGGGTGATGGAGATTCCATTGAGAAGTTATGGAACTGAAGGCTCACGTGGTAGAAGAGATATGTTCACGCTTCAAGAGGTAACCCGTGAAATCCCGTTTATGCTAGTTGTCTAAATTACATGTGATTTTGATACTGGGATTGCTTCCGCTGCATATAATAATCCATCAAATTCATTTGAAATGAATACTTTAAATCCCTTTGTTTCGTGTTCGCTGAATTGGACGCAGTGGGTGATATATATTTCCTATTTTTTTCGTCATAGTGGTGGGTGAGATTTTTTTTTTTTTTTCAACTAACAAAAAGAAAATAAAATAAATTAAATTTTAAAAATTATTTTAACAGAATCATTCTTCCTGGAAACTCTTACGCGTGCGGCACGATTAATTTAAATAAATCATGTGTTTTACGGAAACCACTAACCATTATCTTATCTTCCCAACTAATAAAAGTGAAATCACAATTAGTACTTTTCTAGAACATCTTTCTACTTTAAATTTGAAAATCTACGTATACTTGGATTAGTTCAATATTCGTAGATTTATTTTGCTTAGAAAATCATAATCTGTTAGAATATTTTCCGTAGTAATTGTCAATTGAATAAATTTTGGGGTTCTCCCCATTTGTCTGCCAATTATTTGTAAAAAATTCGATTTTGGAGGATATGGGGTCGTATTTTGATCTGTGGGAGAAAGATCCCTTCTTTTCTGCTGCAGAAGAGGTTCAAGAATCTGCTGATAGGTAATTTAACATTTCCTGGAAAATTTCTAATTTGTTTTGTAGGTTTTTTAAACCTCTAAAATTCCTTGAAAGACAAATTTTTAAATAGTGTTGGAAAAATGAAATAAGCTCTAATAGAGTGGAAAGGATATATGTGATGTGTAATTGGTTATTTTGGTAGGTTTGGGTTAGTTTTATTAGAGTTATTATAAATATGTTCTCTGTGAATTTTTCTGTGAGTAGTGGTGCAAAGATTGAAGCCTTTCTTGGTTTTTCATTTGTGGGGTTTTGCCATGTTCATTGAAATATTTATTTAATTTCCTTTTAAAGGATGGAATCAACTTATAGAACCTGGATTCATGCATTGAAGGATACTTCTGGTCGTTGGAATTCGGATGAGCTATGCAGAGACCTAAGGACTACCCTTGGCACTGCTAAATGGCAGGTACTACCCCTCCCCCGCCCTCAAATAAAAAGCACATCGTAATCCCAAATTATTTGGGGTTGGCTATATGAATGCTTTATATTCCACCCTAGGACAAAGGCCTGAAAAGAAATGATTAATTTACATGTATACTCGCATATGAGGTGTTATTGTTGGATGTAATAGAAAGATAAAAACTGAATTTTTGGATGTTAATGCAGTTGGAGGAATTTGAACGGGCAGTTAGTTCGAGCTATGATAATGCCTCAACTGATGATGCTAAAGAAAGGCACCGTGAATTTGTTATCGCAATAGACAATCAAATTAAGAAAGTAGAGAAGAGTCTAAATGAATCAGCTACTTCACAAAGCAATCAATGGGTGTGCTTGGATGAGAGGGAGCTCAATGAACTGGCTGTGTTTCTCTCAGGACCGCCGGCCTCTTCCTCTCTTGCGAAGAAAGACTCTGTAAAAGTTCATGAAGTAGAGCAGAAACCAGCATTCTGGGAACAGGATTGTAAGCAAGGAATGCCAGAGTATTCAAAGAGTTCGTCTCACTTAGTGGACGCGGGTCACATTGAGGATGAGAAGTTCTCAGGGCACCGGAAGACAGCAAGTGCTTGTGCTGACGTTGGTGCTTGGAAGATCGCAGTTGCTGATGACATTTACGGCAAACAACCTGCACCATCCATTCGGAAGATCCCCAGTATTCATGGGCTGTTGAATTGCATGGAAACTGCAACGAAGTTGAAGTGGTCGAAGAATGGTTACAGGAAGTTGAAATTCAATCCTGATGATCACCAAGAAGCTGATAGTACATTGCCGCAGTCTCAGCCATTGACAAGGGTGTGTAATTTTTTTCTGCAATATCCGGCATGGATGACTCCCTCTGTCCTATTTTATGTGACATAATTTGATTCTCTTTTTCAAGATTTAACAATTTATGTTAATATTAACACTAGTGGATTCAAATTTGAAAATGAAACTTGAACTATTAAAAACTAGATTAAGAATTCTATCTATAATAAGGAATATAGTAAAACTATTGAATATAAAATTCTTAATGAATCATGATCAAAATCATATAGTTTTACCTTTTGAGGTCAAATAAATTTGAATAAAGGGATTTGATTTGTTAATTTCTAAATACTTTTATATTTACTTCACCAATTAATGATGTCCTTTAATTCTTACTTAATCTGATTTTTCAATTAAGGGCATCAACATATGTTATGAGAGGAGTAAGATTTGCCTTGATGGATGCGATGAAAATTATGAGAAGCAACTCGATGGTTGGTATGGAGCAGTGCAACGACAGCTGCAACGGTCTCAGTATTATATGAAATATAATCGACCTGTTCAAATGCTTTCTTCTGTGGTTCTTCTAATTTTCTTGATTGGTGAGTCTGCTAACATAAGCTTGTTTATCCATAATTACCTTATCTTTCCGTCGTAGAAAAAACCTAAAATTTTATTTTGAGTTTTCACAATTTTGAAAGAAAAATTTACCTTATAAAAACAAGCAATAATAGCTTTCCAGAGTTCATTCTGTTGATTCTATAGTTTCACGGCTGTTGTGGTTTTCTTTTTTGATCTCTTTGGATTTGAATTTTTTTTGATAGACATGGTTGAGTTTTCTTAATTGTAGGAATGTATTTCTGTTGCTACACTAGATGAAGCTTTTTCTGTGCAATTGATGTCTTTTCAGTTTTCTTTTTCTTTATTTTTGTTTGGGTTTCTTTTCGTTTGTTCAACCTCCCCCCCCCCCCCCCTCTCTTTGTGTGTGTGTGTGTGGGGGGGGGTGAAGAGTCTTCCCTTCGTTATTCTGTAAGGATTGCAGATTCTGCAACTATCAACAAACTTCCAATCTATCCGATAAAATGGATAACCTAGGAAGTCTGGTTCCATATATGGTTTTTGCTTGCGGTGATGATTCTTCTAATTTTCTTTCTTTCTTTCTTTCTTTCTTTATTCTGGTACATGGTAATTTGTTACATAAGATATGGAGTACCATCTTGGTACCTTTTTAATACGGCGAAATACATAAACAGCCCCTTCAAGTTGTCCTCAATGGTCAGATGGACACCTCAATTGACCCATTTACCATTTAGACACTTCAAATGACTATTAAGTGTATCAAGTAAACATTCGAGTGGAGCAGACCATATGCGGTAATTAATAAGAATGACAAGTGTAATTTATAATTAAAATATTTGACACGTGTAATTAATAAGAAAATAATACCTTTTTCCTTATTTCCAACTAGACCATCGCCCCCCCCCTCCAAACCACCCAACCTATTCTTCTTCCTTACGCCCCACACTTCCTTTCACTGTGATCTCCCAAAAGTAGAACCCCAAGTAGAAAATCATCGCATCTTTCCCTACCTTTCCCCTGTGACCATCGCACCTTTCATATGCCTTTTCTTCTTCATCTTCTTTCAAGCTTTCCCAGAAATTGCTGCAATTCTTTTCCTTCCTTTACTTCTTCTTCCCCAAAATCTGACCTCTTAGCCAAAATATGATGGACAGAGCCGTTCCACTCCAAATCTAAAGAAGAATGATTATATCAAAAGTTTTTCGGCTGTCGACTGCTACCTTTCGCCCTTCATTTATTTCTTTCTTAAAAAAATTTCTCTTGAAAAACCCAAGCAGTAAAGATCAATAAAAAAAATATTGGATCTTGGTCTTAATTTTTGCCGTGTAGGAGCCTCAAACATCTTTGTCGCCTGAGGTGATGTCTCTGTTGGTGGCGGCGACTGAGGTTATGGTGGTAGAGTTCAGTCATAAAGTTTATGATGGTAAATTTCATCTCAGACATGATTCTTCTAACTTAATGATGTGAAATTTAATTTATCCAATTAGTTATTATGGTAATGCTTGTGATTGATTGTATAAGCAATTGTAATAGTCTATATTGGACGAAATTGTGTGCTTATTTTATGTTTTTTCCATTTGTTGTAATTTGGAAGAAACTTTTTAATTGTTCTTGCTTTTCATCAATGGTGAAACTTGAAGAAGAAAGAAGTATGAAGATGAAGGTAAGTGGGGTCATTATAAAATAAGGTTAATTTAAAAAGAAAAAAGAGAAAAACATAATTTTGAGGGTTTCACGCGCCCAGACATGAATAAAAAGCACACACTTTGCCATGTCATCGTGAGGGGTTCATGAGACACACTTTAGCCGAGAAGAGGTGTCTCTATGGTCATTAGTATAATTGAGGTGTCCATCTGACCGTTGAGTACAACTTGAAGGGGCTGTTTATGTATTTCGCCTTTTAATAAACTTCTACCTTATCAAAAAAATAAAAGAAAAAGATATGGAGAAGCAAAAATATAAGAAATTACTACTGGCACCTCAATACAGTTTGTTGGCTGCGGAAAAGTGTTATTCCCCTCAAATAAATCTCTTTCTCTTGTTTACTTTTTGACATAAAAGCTTGACTAAAAACTACAGCAGATTTGTTCTTTTTATTTCCTATGACCTATTTTATATGCTAGTGATGTTGTCCCAACTATAGCAACATGCAATAGACCCGGTGTGGTTCTGCCTTTCCCTGGACTTGTGCATAGCCAAAGGGTAGTGCACCGAGCTACCCTTTTAGTGACTTATCATGTCTATGTTAAGATCAACAGTTCTTTTTGTCTTCCTCCACTATTTCCAATAGTACTACTTGTCTATGACACTGTTCGTACCAGCCTAACTTTTTTATGCTTTGCATTTATTTGAGCAAAAGATATCAGGATGGGGAAGAGCTCAGAGATCAATTTTTATTTCCTCTTTCCTTTCACCTATGTTGCTCAAACTCTCCGAAAATGTCGCCGGGTATGTGTCGTATCCTCCAAAAGTAGTGCATTTTTTGAGGATCCGACACGGTGCAACAACATTTTGGAGAGTCCGCCTAAAATAGCCTTTCACAACAAATGGGAGTTTTTTTGCAAGAACAAACATACCTTGGGATAATCATTGTAGACTCGGGAATTTTACATATTCTTTAATTTGGAGTTGGCAAATAGAAATTTTTGTTTGTCAGGATGCAGTCAGTAGAGACTTTTCCCGCACTTTTTCTTTGTGAATATTTTCTCTAGTTACAATCTGTCATTCCTATCTTCTCCGCCAGACAGTAATGGGGATCAGAAGATTTTTATGCAAGAAGGTAATTTGCTCCTTGTAGCCTAAGTATACAAGTCCTGCAGAAAGAGCCAGCAGTTAACACTATGCATTATGAGGTTTCTCAGGAAAGTTTTAGGAATAGAGGGAGGAGTTGAAAGTGAAACATTGATAACCTTTTACTTGAAATTGTGCTGTTGCACCTAGAAGAGAACTAATTGTGCCTTTCATCTATGTAATCCACTGTATTGGCAGCAACAGGTGTCATCACCACTTTTTACTTTGCAAATCCATAGTTGAGCTGAAACCCCCCCCCCCCCCCACAAACCCCCCGGTGATGCGGAGGGATTGCAATCTCCAAAGTCTTCATTTAGTTTAGCCATTGCAGCTGCCATATCTATTGACACAGAAAACCTGAACAAAAATTGCCAGCATCTACTACCTCATAGATCAACCTCATATCATCACTATCAAATTTATGCAAACATGTATAAAACACATGTTTACAGAAGTTTTGTGTACTGTGTACTACTGTACAATCTTCTTGATTCAACTCCTCTTTCTCTCTCACTCTCTCTCCCCAAATTAAGGATCAGTTGGTGAACCTTAGTGTAGATTTTAAGGCTAGTATTTTTTACATCATCATGACATGGAGGTTATAGGTTTGGACATTGAAGCACATAGAGCCACAACTGGGCACATTTAACTCTTCCTACTGCACAATGAGGGATTGTGGTCACCCTCTGGTTGGGTCTTGATTCACCCACCTTATTTGCTCCCTTGTATTAAATTGGTAGAAAGAAATTAAAGTAGCTCATTGTTATCTTGTTCAACTATTAGCTCTTTGTTATGGTTTTAAGTCAATATCTCATTAGGGCGCATCTTGGGAATATAATTGTTTTGTATTTGGTGAATGGAGAATGTTATTGGATAATGTTAACATTATAGTCCTCCAGGATGCACTCATGGGATATCATGAGAAGTCCACAGTAGATATTGCAATATATTAGAATCTTAATTTGCTTGACTACTCAGGAAAAGATTACCCCTCTTACTGATAGGACAAGGAGCCATATTTCCTTTTTGGTTTGTTTTCCAAAATTTCATAGGTTTTAAGGTAGAACTATGCTGTTATACGGTGGATGAAGCTGAAAGATGTCATGTTCACTTGCATTTAATGTGGTGGTGTGTTGCGTTCTTTTTATGTATATCTTGAAATACTTAGCCTTATGCTTGTTGACGTTTGCGTTACGCATTGCTAGTGCAGTTTTGTAGGACCCCATGGCTCAGTCAAAATTGTGCTTGAGTTGCTTCTACTTGTTGGGTACTCAGATAATTTTTTTCTTCTTGCTGCAGTTCTATTGGCATTCCATATTTGAGTGATGAGCCTTTGTTCCCGCAAAAGAAGAAAGCTTGCCGGGTTGAAAAGATCAGGGAACAATTGCCTATCAGCTGTTTTGGCAAGATAGGTGATCTTTCGAGTCATATGAAGCTGAGGCGTATTGCACAAGAATTGTTGCAGTAATACCCTAACCTCTATCCCCCCCAATTTAGGTTCCATTTGTGGTGGCTAAATGCTGTTGTAATATAAGATGAATCTTGTGGACTGCAGGTAATGTTGTTCCAATCCTGCATCCACAGAAATGAACCATTTCAGGTCTATTTGACCTGCTAAATCTTGTATAGTGTGCTAATGTCCTTTATTTTGCTTGTTAGTTCAAGCTTCCGCTTCTTTTTCTTGTCCAGGCTTCTCTCACCATTCTTGTGTCGGTTGCAATAACACTTTGTTTGGTATGATAGATAAACAAAAATAATCTTGGGATAAAAATTTAGTACTGCCTTATCCTTTTTTTGGTTATTAATACTGAGATAAGTTATCCCATTGTTAAAAATAGTATCAGGATAACTTATACTTGCAAGAGGATAGAATGGTAACTCTAAGATAAAGATAAAGCAATCCCAGGATTAATACAGTATTCCAAATAGTAAACAAGAACTAATTTCAGTATAATTAATCCTAGCATAACTAATCCCAACATAATCTGTTTTCAAACCAAACGACCCCTTAATTAATTTTGTGAGAGGGGGTGGAATAGATCCATCTTACCTTGTGCTAGTCCAATTATGGGTAATGGCAATGGCGCAGTCGTGGGTAGGGTGGGTTTCAACATTCGCGGGGCGTGCAGGATTTTAATTTTTTTTTTAAAAAAAAATTAATGCGGGGCGAGTTGCAGGTTGGGATTTTAATTTTTTGAACTAAAACCTAATACGTTCAATCTTCTTTAACTGTCGGGTTTCCTTTGAGATGTGTGTTTTTACAAGGAAATTTTACCTCATGTAGCAAGGTATACACCATATTTATTATAAATCAAAATTATTTTAAAATATTATTTTCTATAGCTACCTTTTATATTTTATAGCAAAATAAGTATTTATGGCATATACTGCCATTGAGGCATGAAATACACTATTTATGTTTTTCCTCTCTCTTAGATAGCCGGACATGCCTATTTTAAGGTGATTGCCGTTATTGTATTCATGAATACATGGTTTGAATACATATGAATACATATGCGTACAGCTAGACTGCCCTGATTTTAGGTGCTTTTTATTGCTGTATTCATGAAACAACAGCGCGAATACATGCGCGTACCACTGGACTGCCCTGATTTTAGGTGCTTTTTGCCGTTGTATTTATGAATACATGGCGCGAATACATGTGAATACATGCACGCACAGCTGGACTGCCCTTGTTTTGAGGCACTTTTTACTGCTGTATTCATAAATACATCAGCGCAAATACATGCACGTACAACAAGGCAGCCCTGATTTTAGGCGCTTTTTGCTGCTGCATTCATGAATACATGACGCGAATACATGCGCGTACAGTTGGACTACCATGATTTTAGGCATTTTTTGCTGCTGTATTCATGAATACAGCAGCACGAATACAGCGAATACACTACCGTAACAACTAAATAGTAGCTATAGAAAGTAATTATATATATGGTAGCTATAGGAAGTTAATAGCCACTGAACAATAGTGGTTTCTGAAAATTCCTCAAACTTACCATTTTTATGAAAGTTCCCCTAACAAATTGTTGCTAGAATTTCCATTTTTCATTATGCAAACACAGTCTAAATAAATTCACATTTTTAATCCGTGTTCGAAGGTGTATATATATGTCACGACCCTAAATCCGTGCCCGGTTGTGATGACGCCTCTCGTGAAGACAAGGCCAGCCGACACTTACCCATTTCAGTTTTAAGCAGTTAACAATGAGAATTAAGCCTAAAACATGATAAATGACCCAACATTTAAGCAGTCAACGGTACAATATGCGGAAGAACAACCCAACACAGCCCGATACCGGGGTGTCACTAGTTATGAGCATCTAAAAATCCGGAATACCCAGAAAAAGTCTACAGATTTTAATACAAAAACTAAAACAAGGAGAAATAAGATAGGGAAGAAGCTCTGGGCTGCAAACGCCGACAACTACCTAGAGAATCTTCATATCCGCCTGAGCTGGAAAGATCAACACTCGGGAGCGGGACCAGATACGCCCGAATCTGCATACAGGGTGCGTGGAGTAAAGTGAGCACTCCAACTCAGTGAGTAATAATCATAAATAAAGACTGAAAGCATGAAATCACGTACGATACATTATAGGCTATAATGAAGCAGTAAAACAGGTAAGAACAGTGGTTCCGTAAAAATATGTAAAATCGTATAAGTTCAGTTTAAACTTCAAGAAATGCCTATTTAATAATTAACAGGTAAATGACAGACAAATAAGATAGATAAGCATATAAGGATTGCCCCTCGGGCATAATGTCAACAATGCCAGCCCCTCGGGCTATATCTCACATCACAATGGGTACCCGCACTCACTGGGGGTGTACAGACTCCTGGAGGGGCCCCTTACGGCTCAAGCGCAACATCAAGCCATCTCGTGGCATCATCACTAGCCCCTCGACCTCATATCAACAAGCCATCTCGTGACGTATAAATCTTAGGCCCTCGACCTCATAATCATAGTCAATGTTTCCTCACAACATAGGCCCTCGGCCTTACTCAGTCAAATCCTCACAAACCACTCGGGTAATAGTAAAACATGATTTCTCAGCCCAATTATCATTTAAAAGATCATTTAAGTGTTAAAACATAGTAAGCATGGCTGAGTATGAAAACAGTGAAATATAACATGAGTAAGTTCAAGTATAAAGTCAATACAGTGAGGAAATATCAATAAAAGCCCCCGAAGGGTTCAAATAGTTGGCACGAGGCCAAAATATGACATTCAGCCCAAATAATGATGATAACAAGTAGATTTCAGTCAAATACGCGGTAAAATAATCATTTGGGACGGACTAAGTCACAATCCCCAACAGTGCACGACCCCACGCTCGTCATCAAGCATGTGCGTCACCTCAATATTGTCACGTCCCCCTTTTTCCCTCTTCCGTCGGAGAGGATTCCGGGTTTCGACATTCATGGGGTGTAGTGACTCATTTCGTTTTGGGATAGGGGTTGCATTTTTGGAAAGTCGCTACTTAACGATTTTAAGGTACGTTAGGGCACTTACAGGGTTTATCTACAACTACGTTTGATAACCAAATATAGGGTAAATGCTTGAAATTATCCTAAGGGGAAGGTGTTAGGCACCCCTCAGGGTCCACTAGTATGGTTCTCGGCCAGACAGATTTTGTGAATTTGTGCAATTAGCAAGTAATCAAATAAGGCTCAAGTAAGAGGGGATTTAAGTTAACACACAAGTGCAAACAATTATTGAAAAGGCAGGGTCTTGAAAAGAGTTATAATCTAAACATGCTTGCAAATGTAAAATGGGTCATATGTTTGTTTGTAATATGGATCACCTCAATGCAATACCCGATATGACACTCATCAGAAGAGGGATACACGTGGTATTAGTGCACCGGTCATCATGTCCATATCTACCCTTCCCGTCCCGTGAAGGTATTAAGGTGGGAATTGGTCTCGACCTCTATTGCATGCTATTACCCGTCCCATTCCTATCAGTCCCGGAGGAATTTAGGACTACTATTCCTACAAGAGGGAGGTTTCAAGCTGACTCTTAGGTTTAAAGGTAAAAACTAAGGCGACATACAAAAACATGTAAGACTGCATTTAAAGGGGAAACATGTAAGCAATTAGAAGGCTCATGTAAACCTCCGCAAATAATGCATATAAATAGCACGACTTAAACACAGTTAAGGTCTGAATTTTAAAATCCTAAAGCAGGGTTTGAGTCAGAACCAGATTCATTATATAACTCAGAAAAGAAGTCCGAATCAGGCCTGCCTGCTGGTTGTAGCAGTTGATAATTAAACAAAGGCATTTTAATTTTATTCTAATTATTACCTAAGGCTTGCCTAGGCATAACAGTGATGTCCTATGAACATGATATCTATATTGATTAGGAATGCAGTAGAGCAGTGATTAATTTTAAACGGACAACTTGAGATCCTATAGACATGCTTTCTAATGGTATTAATTTAAGGCAGTGTTTGATAACTTATTAAAGAAGCGACAGATTAATTAACTAATCCAATGCAGAATAAACAACGTGAACTAAACGACTTCTCCAAGTAAACTGGTTTTAAGCTCTATAGGCATGATTTCTATTATAGCCATTTAGATCCTAATAGACATGGTTTCTAATTGTGTGAAAGTAAAGCATGCAGAATTTATTTTAAACCAGAGCAGATCCTATAGGCATGTTATCTAGTTATAAAGCTGATTTTAACCCTATAGACATAATCTCTATTATTAAATCCATTTAGATCCTATAGACATGGTTTCTAATTGTGTGAAAGTAAAGCATGCAGAATTTATTTTAAACCAGAGCAGATCCTATAGGCATGTTATCTAATAGACCATATATTTGAATCAAAATAGACCCTATAGGCATGTCATCTACCAATTTACCCACAATATACAACTACCCACCCCTTTTTTACTAATCACCCCGATAATTGTTTACAAATTATTACAGACCAAATGATTGAATTACAAAAGAAGTGCAAAAATAAGAAATTACAGCCAAAAGAAGCCTGATCTTGACTTCCTCCCTGAGTTATGTAATGAACCACTTCAATGCCAATATTATTCCAAGGCTTTTCTCATATTTGGGTATGTCAGAGTTCCCTAAGGACCTCAAGGGATCCCGGGCAGTGCTCACACCCAGATTTGCATAACCAAACAGAATGAGTGCAGTGTGGAAGGGCAAGCTCTTATGTGTCCATGTTAAGAGGGAGATCAAGGGTCCTAAGGCAAGGCCCACACAAGAGGGGCAGAACCTAGATTCTAAGAATATAGTGAAAGTGCAAAACACATGTTGAAAGAGATTTATTTAAAAAGCTGGACTGATAGTCCATTTTGAAAGCAATTAGTGACAGAGGTGATTGAAATCAGTTGTATTAGTAAAACTTAAAACTACAGAATCAATAGCCATTCAAAGGGGTCAAAGGGTTTGGGACACACATACGTTTGATTGTAAACACATAACCCCATTAAGGGTCTTAGGACTAGTTAGACATGCACAACAATGACTGATATTGGCATGATCACAGGCTAGTCAGAAATAACATGAGCACATTGAGGGGATAGGGACTTGGGATGGCAAGTACACAATAAATGACTGACAGAGCATGCTTTGAAACACATATATGGGAGTGCATAATCTAAGGGGAAGAGGATACATTACAGCATGCTGGGACTGCAGAACCGCAAGCAGAAATAGACAAGAATGAGAGAACTGAAACAATTAAAGAAGCATGTTGTTGTTGAGGCTTTAAAAATTAACTAGGACATACCAAGAGAGAAGCAAAGTGTAGAAAGGAAAAGTAAGAAGCAATCCACAGTCTAGCCTTGACTTTCAGCCAGCTAGACAAAGCAGTAGCACAAGTAGTAGTAAAGAAAGAGAGTTTTTGAGTGTATAAGTGTGTGTTCTGAACTCAGTTGTTCGTGTGTTTAAAGAAAAGAGGGTAGGGTATTTATAGCTTTGAAAACGAGTAGAGAATAAGGTAACAAGGAAGGTTTTATCACAGAAACGGAAATAATCACAATCAAAATTAATTAACACAAGTAATTCCCTTTAATCAAGGGATTACTGCTCAAAGGAATATTAATAGGGTTAATTAAGGAAAGAAATCAGTTTGAGACAAATTGATTCTTGCCATATAAGGGGGAAGTAAAAGTATAAGGTAAATATTTGAGTCTAAGTACAAAATATACCTTAATTTTGGGAAAGGATTCAAGGTAAAATATCACAGTAATTAAAAGAAGGGAATCAATCAATTTGAACAAATGAGTAAATATTAGGGTTTATAAGGGAACCTTTTGCAATCAGTCGTAACATTGAGGAAATCAAGATCAATCAAGAAAGAATCATGACTTTGCATTTCAACATATAAATATCAAGGAATGAACAGGCGTATTAGACATGCAGGGTCAAACATATTGATAAAAAGAAGCAACACAAACATACAGTAGTAGCAGGAGTAGGCTAGGATTCGAAACCTACTCGAAGCACAGTAGTCAACGAAGTCAAGTAGTCACATAGAACCAGAGGGCAGAGAACCAAACTAATAGGTAAGAAGGTCAGAAACAAGTAAAGACCTTCAAACTCACAGTAATAAGTGAGGAAAACCCTTTTAAGAAATTAGGGTTTCAACAATAGTCGAGTTTAAAAAAAATAATAAGAACTCAGAATCGGATAGTTAAAACAAGGAAAAAGGATTCAAACACAGAGAACTTAATCGAACAAGTATACATTCAAAACAAATGAGGACAGTTTCAGAACCCGGACAAAACCAAACTATTTAGGGTTTTTAACACGAGGAACCAGATGGAAGAAACAAATATAAGCAAATCATTTAAACATAGTAAAACATCACTAAAAATCGGAGAAGAGATCTTTTGAAAAGAGTTTATGAAACCCTAATTTGAGAACGAAGAGTCATTTTGAAAGAAAATTGAAGAACCTTTGAGAAAACATCAAGAAGCTCATAACATGCACAGATCTAAGACATATCTGAAAGAAAAATTGAAAAGCTCTTAAAGCTAGGGTTTCACAGAACCCAAAGAAAGTGAGAAAGACTTTGAAAAGTTACCAATCTAGCCAGAAAAGTCAAGGATCTGACTCGAACGGTCATAGGTGGCCGGAAAAAGACCAGAGATAGAGGTTGAGCAAAGAATGGACCAGTTCTCTTAGAGATCTGTCCATGGAATCACGAAAATAGGTAACCAGTAGACATAGGAGATGAGTACACGTCTCAAAATGCCATGGGAGTCCATGGATTAGGTGGGGATCGAAGGGAATTAGGGTAGATTTGGGTGGCGGAGGCTAGGGTTTAGGTGAAGTTGCAGAGAGAGTTTGAGAGGAAGGGATTCAAAGGCGGCGAGTGGTGAGAAATGATTTAGGTTAGGGGTCGTTTAGGGGTTAAAAATGGTAAGGGGCAATTGTGGCCATTAATCTGAATGATCAACGACCTAGATTAAAAGGGTAGGTGGGGGATCCGGGTTTGGGTTGGTTAAAATTGGGTCAGGATCGGGTTTAATTAAAATTGGGCTGGGGGAATTGGGGCCTGATTTGGGTTATAATTGAAATACAAATGTGGCTACGAGTTAAATGGCCACCTTTTCCTTTTAATTTTATAAAACAAATAGTAAATAATTTCTGAAAATAAATTGAAAGCACTAAAATGATTTATAACACATAAATAATAATTTTAAAAAATACAAGACTCAATTTTATGAATATAAGACATAATTAAACCTTAAAATGGCTAATATTACAATTATGTGCAATTTAGCTTTAAAAATACTAAATGAAATTGTAAAAATATGTAAAAATTATTTAGCGATAGTTTGGCATAAATATGAAAATCCAATAGATGAATTACCAAAATAATAATTTTGAAAATAATTGTTGGGGATTTTATGGATGAAAAGGGAAATGAATCAATTTTAAAAACCTTAAAAATTATGGGAAAATAATAAAACACTTGGACATGCTTATATATATATGCTATTTTGAAAGTATTTTGCATATTGAAAATATATAGGGAAAAATTGGGTATCAACAGCTGCCCCTCTTTACCCGGGAAGGATGAAAGAGTTGTCGGGTAAAGATATGATGGCCAATTTTGACCGAGCGAAATGGTTTGAAGAATATTTTAGGCCGCACCCTAGCTTTTGAGCTACCTACATATCCCTGGTTTTACAGGAATCATGCCGTATGTAGTTCATGATCCACTGGTGGAGTATACCGATGAAGCGATTTCAAAAACGGATGCAATATCCAGGGCGGGGTGAGTGGCAGGTTTACGGGAACGATTAAGGCTTGATATGGCTGCGGGAACTGGAGCAGGATCGTTCCTGCCGAGATGGCCATTGCTCGCTGGTTTACCTGCAATGAAACAATACAAGCGTATTCTCTGCATAAATTTAAACATGATGCAAATTCCCGTTGGACTATGAATGTTGTCTTTGGATGGTTAGGATGAAGCCTTTAGACCATGATGTCCTGGGCCATGAAGCGTATGATAAAGGGTTCGCAAGCTATGAAATGATGCTCTCGGGCTTTGAGGATGGTGCCTCCGAACCATGATGCCTTTGAATAATGATATGCAAAAGATTGAAAGGGATCCTCAGGCCATGCCATGGTGTTCTCGAGCTATGAAGATGGTGCCTCCGAACGGTGACGCCTTCGAATGAGTTGGCGCTATTTCAGCCCATAAAGGATGCATTAGTATGATGTGGACAAGACAGAGCTTAGTCTTACGATTTGAAGGGCAGAGCTTAGCTCGTAAGAAAAGCGAAATAAATAGTGCTTGAGGTGACACTTAGTTTTGAAGAAAACTGGAGGCAGAGCTTAGCCTCGGAAGGCAGAATGATAGCTTTATTCAAAGATGCAAATGCAGAGAGAGGTAGAGCTTAACCTCGGAAGGCAGAATGATAGCCTTATGCAAGAATGCAGATGGAGACAGCGTTTAGTCTCGGAAGGCAGAATGGTAGCCTTATGAAAAGATACAAGTGTAGATGGAGGTAGAGCTTAACCTTGGAAGTCAGAATGATAGACTTATGTAAGAATGCAGATGGAGACAATGTTTAGTCTCAGAAGGCAGAATGGTAGCCTTATGCAATGCGAATGCAGGAGACAACGTTTAGTCTTAGAAGGCAGGATGGTAGCCTTATGCAATGAAAGAATGCAGATGGAGACAACATTTAGTCTCAGAAGTCAGAATAGTAGCCTTATGCAAATAGAAAGGTAGAATAGTAGCCTTATGCAAGAAATAAAATAACAAATGATAGTCGAGTTTTCTTAGCTGATAGTAGATTGCAGCGTTGTGATTACTAGGAGTATTGTGACTACGGAGCATTACTGGTATGTACTGATAGCAAATGTCGGTAAGTGCAATGGTTCGGAGAGTCGTACTCATGGGCATACAATATGTTTAAATATTTCACAATCCTAGTGCCTGCATCCAAAGAAAAATTGTGAGTTTTGTAAGGGGGGGGGGAGGTTAGTTCGTATCCCCGCCGGCTTGTTTGACTCGTGCGGCTTTGATCTGGTGATACCTTCTGTGTTATTAGGGTAGAGTTGCTAAACAAAATAGGTTCAATAATAAACATGCATGGTTTTGTAAAAGTATGACATAAATGTATAATTTAGAAATAGCTTTTAGATGAACCGACGACTGTGACGTAGTTCAGGATATTGCAACCTCTCTTGCTACGGAATTTTGAGGGTCCTCCTCAAAATTCTACCCCAATTTGATGGGTTGACATTTCTAACTGTTGCTCGTGTGGCGATCGCCTAAAATTATTTCGGAATTTTGAGGGTCCCCCTCAAAATTCTGCCCCAGTTTCCAATTGCGGGGGGAAATGAAATTTTTATTGAATTGTGACTGAACCCATAGGGCTGCCTACGTATCCCTTCTTAAACGGGAATCAGGACATACTTAGTTCAATTTACATCATATTAGGAAAGTATAAGGATTACACATAGTAGCTCTTGACTGTATCTGAATTGATTGGCTTTAGCCAGACTTCACCGTCCATTTCTGCAAGTATGAGGGCTCCTCCTGTCAGAACCTGGTGAACCATGTATGGACCCTTCCAGTTGGGAGAGAATTTCCCTTTGGCTTTGACCTGCTTAGTGACTTCTTCCTTGATCTTCAGACTCATATCAGGTTTGAAATTTCTGAGATTTTGCTTTACCGGTGGACACGTCGGATCGGTTGGCAGTTTGTGAGCCACAATAGACGTACTTAGAACAACCATGTCATCATACGACCAGGTGAATATGTTCTCATATTCCTTTAGAAATTCTGTGTATTCTTTCTTTTCTGATGGCGATAGGTGAACGCTGATTCGTGTTTCCTTGACGTTTTCTACATCTCCCAGGTTGACAATTTTGGTCTCGTCCAGGTTGGACTTAGGTCTGTTCTTAAAGTTCTCAACTTCTTTGACAATATCGTCAGGTATTCCATCTTCCTCTTAATCAATGTCCGTTTGTTACGTCATCTCATTGCATGTCACAGTCATTGGTTCATCAAGATAGGTAATAGTAATGCTGTATAAGT